>NC_142806.1:20743715-20836215 GCF_049724085.1 Artemia sp. Qi Xiang Cuo
GTTAGGGACAATTTTCGATCTCATTGGAATATACAAACTGTTATTAAATTTGCAACTAGTATATTTCATTTCTTATGACGTTAGAAACACGACTTACGATCGTACCCTATTGCTATTAAGTATTAAAAAGTTTTTTCCCAAGTTTTCTTTACTATTTACAACACTTATTAGCACAGGCAAAAAGAATAAAATCGTGATATCATTTTTAAAATACTTGGAGGATGATACAATAAATAAAATGCTGTAAATTTGTTTTCTTTCCAGGTCCAGGATGACGGAAGAAAGCGGAATAACGAATGAGTGGTTAGAGACAATTTTAGGAGTGCATCTCCGCTTTTCCAAAAAGGAAGAAGAAGATTGTTTGGGACCACTTGATAACAATGGTTCCCCAGATGAGGAAAAGGACGATTTAACAGTGAAAGTAATCAATTTTCATATAAGTCTTGGTTGTCGGGAGGGTGAAAATCTATTAAGCGATTTATATGCTATTGATGTGCATTTTACCGTGAATGAAAAAGAGAAGCAAGAAACAAAATCGCTGAATTTGATGATTAAGCTTCTTCCTCAAGATCCTTATTGTAGACGCTTTGTTTGCGAAGGAGGATTTGATATTCGTGAAATTCATTTCTATACAACACTAGCTCCAGTGTTGACAAACTTTGCAAAAAAGAAAATCCCAGATTTTCAGTTGCCAGTTCCAAAGTGTTACTATGCGAAATATCAATCTGGAAGTGAATCCGTCTTAGTGTTAGATAATTTAAACGCTCTGGATTTTGGAATGGCTGATTTTGGCAAAGGACTCTCTCTTGAGCAAGCAATATCAGCAGTTAAAGCAATTGCTAAGATCCACGGCACAGCGATTGCATACAGACACGTGGAAGACATAGATATTATCAGTGCTTTTCCTTTCTTATTCCGTCCAGATGCAGCGGCCGTGTCCTATGAAGAACTTATAGATCGTGGATTACCAGCTCTATCATGTTTTCTGCGTGAGACAGAAGTACCCAATCACGAAGAGGTTATCATCCGACTCGAGAGCCTTCAATCATCAGCTAGAGATATTTTGACAGAGCTGCTAGCTCCTGATACACGAATTGCGACCATTACACATACCGACTTTTGGAGTAATAATATACTTTTTAAGGAGGATAGTGACGATTCTTTGATTTTAGACTGGCAGATGGTTACATATTCTAGGCCGAGTAATGACCTAGCATTGTTATTTCTAACATCTCTTGATTCAACCATCAGGAGGAATCATAAGAACGACTTAGTCGAGATATATTGGAGGTACTTAACAAAAACGACGAGTTCCTTAGGGTTTGATTTAGAAACATCTTTAAACTATTCTAAAGATGATTTTTTGGAAGAATTAAAGAAATCAGAACTTTTAGGCTTACTGCTCGGTATTGGTTCAGTTGACCTTGCACTAGGTGACTCAAGAACAGAGTCGAGACTACTTGACGCTTTAAATGATTTATGCAAAGAAAACGTGTTTTAGGCTATTATAAGTCGATGTCTTGTGTGTAATATAATTTAGTATTTTTATGAGTGTACTTGCTTAAATAAAACTTTTTGTTATTATAATTTTAAGTGCTTAAGTTAATGATGCCTATAGAGCAGTGGTTCCCTACCAATTTTCACTCATGCTCCCAACCAATTTTCCCCCTCGTGATATTTAAGTTTTGTTATACAAAATTTTACATGAATTTGCCTGAAGGAAACTTAAAAGGCCATTAACTTGTTATTATTTTTAGGCTTGTCCTCTAGGTATATTTAATTTCTCTCTGTATAGTTATGAATATGACATCATTCACATGAAAAATGTTTTTTTTGTTTTCATAATTAAGGCTCTAAAGTATAGTCAACCGAATGGTACACGTTCTGCCTTTACCCACCAAATTATTGCCATGCTCCACTGATGGGGCCTACACCCTACGTCGGGAATCACGGCTATAAAGGTAAATCAATGCTGCCTATGATATTTCATAAATATTTTCAGTATTTTCATATGATTATTTGATTTCGCAACAATCGGCGTCATAATATGTAGTATATTTTTTAACAAGGGACTCTTGAAAAGGAGGAAGGACTTTCTTATAACCATTTGAAATTTGTTTTAACGGTCTTACGATAAGCATAAAAAATTTCTAGAATAAAAGTGTGGTTAATATTTGAAAAAGCGCATATTCTCTGGATAAACTTAAGGTTAACGTCATCCCTATTCGTTGTCAGCTCCTACGGGGGACACAATTCTATTGTGTATTGAAAAATCCAATAATCATGTATATCTTTCATAAGAGACGCCAAGACAAAGTTTTGAGGCAACCGCGTTTAAAATACATATGAAAATTTGGATATTTGGTTTTGAACAAAGCTCCTTTTAAGCACAGAAGACCCGAACCACATAAACGCAAATATAATAAATAATAGTAAAAAGAAACTTTCCTTATTTTAATTTGAAATAGGTAACTATCTCAGAAAAATAAATAAAACCAACGTTTCAATTGTAAAAGTATTTAATAAATGAATCAACTGTCGAAGCTTCTGAAGTAAAAATAGCTTTAATTCAAGATAAAAAAAAAAAAAAAACACTTGATATATCGAGCAGTTTTCCATTGGCGTGAACAATAATTTGATTACTTTCTTATAAATAAATTTATGTGGGTCATTTTCAAAACGTGTTCAAAATAAAAACAAACTAATAAATAGGTAAAATACATAGTTAGTAGAGTAGAAATTACAGATATCTTGGGAGTTCAGGGTTGCGGAGTATGGAGTACTTGCGAGTACGTATTTTCCTGGTACCCGTCTGACTGACCGTATCTCAAACAATAAGCCGTATAAAAAATGTCGTTCTATCCCGCTTTCTAGGGCTATAATGAGAGAAAGGTATAGATGGCAAGAATGCGCTCAGCTGAGGAAGGATGACAGATTTCCAAAGATCGACCTTTTCGGCCATCCGTCTACGGTCAAACGAAAAGCAGGTCATCCCCAAATGAGGTGGGGGGAGGTTGTAAAGAAGGATTTAATGGAAACATGAGCTTCTTGAGATTGTGTAAAGAGGGAGGTTTTGAACAGATTAAGATGGAGGAGGAGCGTGCGTAGCAGTGTTGGCCTCAGGCGGCTAGGTGCTACACTGAGTGGTTAGTGGTAGTACTACTAACTTAAAAGTTTATAATATGATCGTATTTGGTGAATGCACTTTTCTAGTGATGTTTAGAAACCTAAAGCAGAATGCAAGTATAGTAAAAGGTGATTGATAATATCAAATGTACATACTATAAACATATACCATAGTTATCACCTAGTACCTTGTATGTTGGAAACAAAAGTTCACGAGAAAAAAACAACCCATTTTATCTATTTAATTTATTTAATTATTTGTTCAAATCAAGAAGTAATAACCATTTCAGCATGTAATAACTGCTTCAAAAACATTTGAAATTATTAGGTGGAAGTAGTAAATGTGAAGAACTTGAATACTGCATTAAGTATGTGCAGCAATGAGATTTTTTATACCGAGAATTTGGTATACGCTGGAGATTTATGAAACGAATAAAGACTGGTCACAAGCACAACAGCAACAAGTCATTCCGAACTTTTAAGACACGAGAACAGAATTCTTATACCAGCTAAATTCCTTATTTTGTAACTCAATTGGTCAATCACCTTTAGTATTGTATCCAGAAATACGTTTGTTCTGCTCATTGACGTTGGGAAAGCTAAGATATTTATGAATATCTTAATCCTCTAGATAGTTTGCTTGGGCAAAAGATTCAACGAGTGGTGCTGATTGTTGTGAGAAAACATTCTGAAGCTTATATCTGTTTTCCTAAACAGGTTTCATCCGATTTTAAGCTGCAGAAAATTTGGAACTAAGCAAGCCCCCTTCTTCTTTTGCTTCCTAGACTCTTTATATTACAGTATAGCAGTAGGAAATATGTCTTTCAAACGATTGTCATTTTCATGTTTAAGATCCAGAAAAACTGCATCTGGTGAAAAGATATGTATGATTGTAATCTTGTTATCACATTTCATACAGTCATGAACATCTTTCTTATCTGGTGAGGGAATGCCTTCTTTGCGAAAAATAACCACATAAGCTTATGCCTTCCTCTTTACTGCTTTTACTAGGGTCATTGTAGCACCTTTAATACACGGATCTATACTGGGTGCAAGACGAATACCAGCAGTAAGGGTGTGCACAGTTTCAAACTTACATGAAAACTTACACCTGAGACAGTGTGGTTTGACGTGCAAATTGCAAAAAACGATCAATTCTTTTATATTATAGACCTATAAAGTGAACAAACATGTTTTGAGAGTATAATTGAGATTATATAACGCAAGCAGACTGGTTTTTGCTATTGATTGAAAAAATACATGGAATTACACAAGATTATACAGTGTAGTTTGACTTGTACATTGCAAAAAGAGACCAATCCTTTTATATTATATACCTATAAAGTGAACAAACACGTTTTGAGAGTATAATTGAGATTATTCAACGCAAGCAGACTGGTTTTTTAGGCACTTTCATCGTAACATTTTTTTTTACCTCTACACCTTTTCAAAGAGAGTGAGTATCCTCTCACACCTATGTTCCCTTGGTACCTTTCCAAACAAAGTGATAAAAAAAACATGTCTTTAGCAACTTCGTTCATCATGATAGTGTATAAGGTTTCAATTGCACATGGAATTACACAAGAATATAGAATGCAGTTTGAAGTGCACATTGCAAAAAGCGACCAATCCTTTACCTATAAAGTGGTCAAACTAAGTTCAGTCTTGGATCAAAAAATAAACTATGTCCGTAAAATCTGCGCTAATAAGGGTTTTGACAGTAAACTCTAGTCTTTTTTAAGAAAATTATAGAAAATACAATCCGATGGCTCATAGTTGAAACTTAAATTCAGTTTTGGATCGAAAAATACAACATTTCCGTAGAATATGAACTAAAACAGGTTTTTAGTCATAAACTCTAGTTTTGTGTCTCCTTAAAATATAAGCTAATAAAGGTTTTTGTCCGTAAACTCTAGTCTCTTGTAAGAAAAATATGTTAAATGCAATTCCCTGATTTAAGTGTGAAACTTAAGTCCTGTTTTGGATAGAAAAATAAACTATTTCTTTAAAATCTGAGGTAATAAGGGTTTTTGACCGTAAACTATAGTTTTATGTAAGAAAATTATAGAAAAAACAATTCTCTGGTTCAAATGTGAAACTTAAGTCCAGATTTGGATCGAAAAATAAACTATTTCTGTAAAATCTGAGCTAATAAGGGTTTTTGACCGTAAACTCTAGTTTTTTGTAAGAAAATTATGGAAAATACAATTCGTTGGCTCAAATGTGAAATTTAAGTCCAGTTTTGGATCAAAAAATAAACTATTTCCGTAAAATCTGAGCTAATAAAGGTTTTTGGCCGTAGACTCTAGTTTTTGTGTTTCCTTAAAATATGAGCTAATAAAGGTTTTTGTCCGTAAACTCTAGTTTTTTGTAAGAAAATTATAGAAAATACAATTTTCTGGTTCAAATGTGAAATTTCAGTCCAGTATTGGATAAAAAAATAAATTATTTCCGTAAAATCTGAGCTAATAAGAGTTTTTGACAGTAAACTCTAGTTTTTTGTATGAAGATTGTGGAAAATACAATTCTCTGATTCATAGGTTCAATTTGAGCCCAGTTTTTGGTGAAAAAATAAAACCTTTTCTACAGTACATGAGCTTTTAAAGGTTTTTGTTTTTAGACTCTATTTTCTTGTACGGAAGTTATGAGGGACCTTATCCTCTGGTTCAAATTTGAAACTCAAGTCACTGTATAAAGACTACTAATAATGAGGACGGATAGTCTTAATTCAATATTTTTTTCATAAAAAACAAACTATTTTTTTTAAACTTCGAAATTATTCAATTTTATTTATTTTT
This sequence comes from Artemia sp. Qi Xiang Cuo, assembly GCF_049724085.1. NCBI lineage: Eukaryota > Metazoa > Arthropoda > Branchiopoda > Anostraca > Artemiidae > Artemia > Artemia sp. Qi Xiang Cuo. The sequence goes on from NC_142806.1 coordinate 20,749,640, forward strand.
TTTATTTATTTTTTTTTGTACGTACCTTAAAATGACAAAATATGCTTATGGCTCTAACAACTGCACTCTAAGCTTGCTCAGAGACACGATGTGGCTTTCTCACTGGTATTCTCTGTCCGGTTATCGACACTACCTAGTCTATTGCATGTATTAAATCAGTATTTTTTGCGCAGTGGAACGATAATCACATATGTCATATCTTTAAAAAAAGAGAAGATGGAGCATTTTAATAAAGTCTGTTCACATGACTATGTTATTGTAGCATTGAATGCCGACAAGGAGAAATTTTTTAAACTATGAAACAAGTACAAGTGGTACCACTATCGGAAACGTATGCTTGCATTGTCATGACAGTAAGGAATTAAATTTCTTTGGAGTACCAACAAATTCAACTCTTATGATGATAGATATGCAAGATTGAGATCTCCAGAGATGATTGCACTCAAAGAGAATGCCAACATAAAAATAATAGTTGGTGATAGAGGACAACTCCTTGCTACTGTTGCAGGTAACACATTACCTACTGATACATCCTATCATCAGCTTTCGGGTATAAGCATTCAGCGGAAGGTCAAAAAAGAAAGGCCTACTCTTCTACTAATACGCTATCATAAACCATATCTTGTCTACGTGCCGAAACTGTTACCTGTGTAAAAATAATGTGATAATAGACAGTGAAATTGACAGAAAAATAAAAAGGGCATTGGCAGAAAATATCACTATGGAATATAAAGATGAATCGATGAAAAACAAAGCACCAGCAAACGTTACTGCCATTGATCAAACAGTCAATGAACCAAATAATACCAAAGACGAAAAGCATATTGAGCCTGTTGACGACACACCAGTAAAAATTGTGTATAACTCAAAATGGAATTATGATTATTCTACTGATTACGAACTAAGAGAAGACAATAACTACAATAACAAGAGAGAACATGGTGAACTATTTTATGGAACAGATTCAAAATGTCCAAAGTTGATCATTGATATTAATAATGTATCATAGTATATTTTTGTATCTATATTCTACATAGTATTATTTCATTAAAAATAAACTATGCATTACATTGTCGTGTGTTCATTATTTTTAGAGTATGCTAGCATTTCAAACGTTTAGAATGTCAATTAAAACATTGGAGATGTAAAAAAAGAAATTCGAATACATCTATTGTCCGACATATGGGATAACATTGACAAAATCTTGGTATGAGAATAAAAAAAATTATTTATCAACATCCGTTGTTGGATATTTCATTATGAAAAAATTTTAAGCAAGTAAGTAACAAACTCTTTCTTGAATTCACCTCTTGGATCTACAATACAGAAATTTAATTAAGGAAATTATGAAAAAAAAATTGTAAGTCAGTAACAAACTTTTCCTTAAAGTCGTCTTTAGGATAAACAATATGGAAATTTTACTAAAGAAGCTATAAAAAACTGACAAACAACTAACAAGTTCTTTCTTGAATTTACCCGATACATAAATAAAAGAGACATTTCATTCAAGAAATTATGACAAAATTCTATGTAAGTAACAAACTCTTTCTTGAAGTCATATCTTGGATACACAATGCAGAAATTTCATTTAAAAAATTATGAAAAAATTGTAAGTTAGTAGCAAATTATTTCTTGAATTCGCCTGCTGGATAAACGAAAGACATTTCATTCAAGAAATTATGATAAAATTCTAATTAAGTAACAAACTCTTTCTTGAAGTCACCTCTTGGATACACAATGCAGAAACTTCATTTAAGAAACAATGAAAAAATTGTAAGTAAGTAAGTAACAAATTCTTTCTTGAAGTCACCTCTTGGATACACAATGTAGAAATTTCATTAAAGAAATTATGAAAACATTATAAGTAAATAGCAAATTCTTTCTTGAATTCGCCTGCTGGATAAACAAAAAGACATTTCATTCAAGAAATAATGACAAAATTCTAAGTAAGTAACAAACTCTTTCTTGAAGTCCCCTCTTGGATACGCAATACGATACGGAAATTTCATTCAAGAAATTATGAGAAAATTCTAAGTAAGTAACAATCTCTTTCTTGAAGTCCCCTCTTGGATACACAATACGGAAATTTCATTCAAGAAATTATAACAAAAAATGGTAAGTAAGTAACAAACTCTTTATTGATTTCACCTCTTGGATACACAAAAAAGTCATTTCATTCAAGAAATTATGACAAAATTATAAGTAATTAACAAACTCTTTCTTGAATTCACCGTTTGCATGCACAATACAGAAATTTAATTCAAGAAATTATGAAAAAATTCTATGTAAGTATCAATCTCATTCTTGAAGTCCCCTCTTGGATACACAATACGGAAATTTCATTCAAGAAAAAATGAAAATATTTCTAAGTAAGTAACAAACTCTTTCTTGAAGTCACCTCTTGGATACACAATACAGATACTTCATTCAAGAAATTATGAAAAAATCGCAAGTAAGTAACAAACTCTTTCTTGAATTCGCCGTTTGGATGCACAATACAGAAATTTAATTCAGGAAATTATGAAAAAAAATGTAAGTAAGTAAGTAACAAACTCTTTATTGAAGTCACCTCTTGGATACACGATACAGATATTTCATTCAAGAAATTATGAAAAAATCGCAAGTAAGTAACAAACTTTTTACTGTTTTTACCTCTTGGATACACAATAGGGAAATTTCATTCAAGAAATTATGAAAAATTGCAATTAAGTAACAAACTCTTTCTTGTAGTCACCTCTTGGATACACAATAAAGAAATTTCATTCAAGAAATTATGAAAAAATTGTAAGTAAGTAACAAATTCTTTCATGAATTCACATCCTTGATACGCAATACAGGCATTTTATTCAAGAAATTATGACAAAATTCTAAGTAAGTAACACACTCTTTCTTGCACTTTGTTGAATTCACCTTTTGGGTCCACAATATGGAAATTTCATTCAAGAAATGATGAAAAAATCGCAAGTAATTAACAAACTCTTTCTTGAATTCGCCGTTTGGATACACAATACAGAAATTTAATTCAGGAAATTATGAAAAAAAATAAAAAAAAATTTCTTGAAATCGCTTCCTGGACGCACAATACAGCAAATTCACTGTATTTCAATTTCATTTTCAATTTCATTGTCTGTATTTTGTATCCAGGAGGAGAATTTAAGAAAGAGTTTGTTACTTACTTGAAACTTTTTTTTCACAATTTCTTGAGTGAAATTGCAGTATTGTGCGTCCAGGAAGCGATTTCAAGAAAGAGTTTTTTTTCAATTTTTTTTTTCATAATTTCCTGAATTAAATTTCTGTATTTTGTATCCAAACGGCGAATTCAAGAAAGAGTTTGTTACTTACTTGCGATTTTTTCATAATTTCTTGAATGAAATTTCCATATTGTGGACTCAAGAGGTGAATTCAAGAAATCGCAAGAAAGAGTTTTTTTACTTACTTAGAATTTTTTCATAATTTCTTGAATGAAATGTCTGTATTGTGTATCCAAGAGGCGAATTATTGAAAGAATTTGTTACTTACTTACAATTTTTTCATAATTTCTTAAATGAAATTTCTGCATTGTGTATCCAAGAGGTGACTTCAAGAAAGAGTTTGTTACTGACTTGCAATTTTTCATAATTTATTGAATGAAATTTCCCTATTGTATAACCAAGAGGAGAAAACAATAAAGAGTTTGTTACATATTTGCGATTTTTTCATTATGTCTTGAATGAAATATCTGTATTGTGTATCCAAGAGGTGACTTTAAGAAAGAGTTTGTTACTTACTTACTTACATTTTTTTCATAATTTCCTGAATTAAATTTCTGTATTGTGCATCCAAACGGCGAATTCAAGCAAGAGTTTGTTACTTACTTGCAATTTTTTCATAATTTCTTGAATGAAATTTCTGCATCGTGTATCCAAGAGGTGACTTCAAGAACGAGTTTGTTACTTACTTACAAATATTTTCATAATTTCTTGAATGAAATATCTGTATTGTGTATCCAAAAGGTGACTTCAAGAAAGAGATTGTTACTTACTTAAAATTATCTTATAATTTATAGAATGAAATTTATGCATTGTGCAAGCAAACGGTGAATTCAAAAAAGAGTTTGTTACTTACTTAGAGTGTAGTCATAAATTCTTGTATAATATTTTTTGTTTATTTATACAGGAGGTGAAAACCACAAAGAGTTTGTTACTTACTTACCATTTCTTATAATTTCTTGAATGAAATTTCCGTATTGTGTATCCAAGAGGGTACTTCAAGAAAGATATTGTTACTTACTTGGAATTTTCTCATAATTTCTTGAATGAAATATCCGTATCGTATTGCGTATCCAAGAGGGGACTTCAAGAAAGAGATTGTTACTTACTTAGAATTTTGTCATAATTTCTTGAATGAAATGTCTTTTTTGTGTATCCAAAAGGTGAAATCAATTGTATTTTCCATAGTTTTCTTACAAAAAACTAGAGTTTACGGACAAAAACCCTTATTAGCTCATATTTTAAGGAAACACAAAAACTAGAGTTTACGACCCAAAACCTTTATTAGTTCAGATTCTACGGAAATAGTTTATTTTTCGATCCAAAACTGGACTTAAGTTTCACCTATGAGTCAACGAAATGTATTTTTCATAATTTTCTTACAAAAACTATAGTTTGCTGTCAAAAACCCTTATTAGCTCAGATTTTACGGAAATAGTTTATTTTTCAATCCAAAACTTAAGTTTCACATTTGAACCAGAGAATTGTATTTTCCATAATTTTCTTACAAAAAACTAGAGTTTAAGGTCAAAAACCCTTATTAGCTCAGATTTTACGGAAATTGTTTATTTTTTTATCCAAAACTGAACTTAAATTTTACATTTGAACCAGAGAATTGTATTTTCCATAATTTTCTGACAAAAACAAGAGTTTACGGACAAAAATCTTTATTAGCTCATATTTTAAGGAAACACAAAAACTAGAGTTTACGGCCAAAAACCTTTATTAGCTAAGATTTTACGGAAATAGTTTATTTTTTGATCCAAAACTGGACTTAAATTTCACATTTGAGCCAACGAATTGTATTTTCCATAATTTTCTTACAAAAAACTAGAGTTTACGGTCAAAAACCCTTATTAGCTCAGATTTTTCAGAAATAGTTTATTTTTTTTATCCAAAACTTGACTTAGATTTCACATTTGAGCCAGAGAATTGTATTTTCCATAATTTTCTGACAAAAAACTAGATTTTATGGACAAAAACCTTTATTAGCTCATATTTTAAGGAAACACAAAATCTTGAGTTTACGGCCAAAAACCTTTATTAGTTCAGATTCTACGGAAATAGTTTATTTTTTGATCCAAAACTGGACTTAAGTTTCACCTATGAGCCAACGAACTGTATTTTCCATAATTTTCTTACAAAAAATAGAGTTTACGGTCAAAAACCCTTATTAGCTCAGATTTTACGGTAATAGTTTATTTTTCGATCCAAAACTGGACTTAAGTTTCACATTTGAACCCGAGAATTACATTTTCCATAATTTTCTTACAAAAAACTAGAGTTTACGGTCAAAAACCCTTATTAGCTCAGATTTTACGGACATAGTTTATTTTTTGATCCAAAACTGGACTTAGTTTGACCACTTTATAGGTAAAGGATTGGTTGCTTTTTGCAATGTGCACTTCAAACTGCACTGTATATTCTTGTGTAATTCCATGTGCAGTTGAAACCTTCTACACTATCATGATGAACGAAGTTGCTAAGGACATGTTTTTTTTATCACTTTGTTTGAAAAGCTACCAAGCGAACATAGGTGTGAGAGGGTACTCACTCTCTTTGAAAAGGTGTAGAGGTAAAAAAAAATGTTATGATGAAAGTGCGTCAAAAACCAGTCTGCTTGCGTTAAATAATCTCAATTATACTCTCAAAACGTGTTTGTTCACTTTATAGGTATATAATATAAAAGGATTGGTCGCTTTTTGCAATGTACAAGTCAAACCACACTGTATAATCTTGTGTAATTCCATGTATTTTTTCAATCAATAGCAAAAACCAGTCTGCTTGCGTTACATAATCTCAATTATAGTCTCAAAACGTGTTTATTCCCTTTATAGGTCTATAATATAAAAGGATTGATCGCTTTTTTGCAATGTGCACGTCAAACCACACTGTCTCAGGTGAAGTTTTCATGTAAGTTTGAAACTGTGTACACCCTTACTACTAATACCAAACATTGTTTTCAATAATGTTGATTTTCCACTACTTTGCTCTCAAAGTAAAGATAATACAAAAATTCTTTCATTTGGAAGTAAAGAACTCATATTTTCAAATTTAGCACAGATCCATTCAATGTTAAGCAAGTTTATGTCTCTATCATAGAGATCTTGGATTTCATCCTCGATGGCATGATGCAAGATACCTTGACTTGGAAATGGGAATAAAAATCCTCCTTAAAAAATATTGGTGTTCTTCCCGATAACCAATACTATATGTAAAGAATGGGCAAAGTTCATAGCAAGCAACCCTTCCTCGGGAACTGCGGGGGGTCAAGTTATCCTCAAACAAATAGTTATCGGATCTCTTGACTATGCTAAAAATAACTGGCTATCTAAAAATTTCGATCGAGATTGGGGAAAAAGAGGCGTGGGAGGGGGGCTAGCTGCCCTCCAATATTTTTTCGCTTAAAAAGGGCACTGGAACTTTTGATTTCCGAACAAATGAATATTCTCTTTCGATCTTCTAGGATCACTGGTGTAATACAACCATCCCTTGAGAAAAAAAAACAAACACGCATCCCTGATCTTTCTTCTGGCAAAAAATGCGAAATTGCACATTTTTGTATATAGGAGGTTGAAAGCTCTACAGTATGATTCTCTGATATGCTGAATCTGATGGTGTGATTTTCAGTAAGATCAATTGATGATTCTGGGGTGTTGCTCTACTTTGCCAAAAAGCAGGAAAATTTTCTCAGACTCGTCACTTTTGATGGGTAACATTAAACTTGATGAATTTTATATGTTTTGAATCAGCATAAAAATCAATTCTTTTGATGTATCTATTATTATCAATATTCTGTTCCTTCACTTTTGGTTACTATGGAGCAGTATTGCTCCTTAATTCCTGGAGGAAAGTTCTTCCCATATAAAATACCCTCATCAGGGAAAGTTCCCCCAGACAATTTCATTTTAGCTGAAAGTTCCCCCCCCCCAGGAAATTTCTTGTGGACGGTAATGGCTGAAAAATTTTTCTTAGCACACTTCATTTGAAAATGACTTTAATGTCTGATTATTTTTAAATCATGCGGGAAATCACTCCCTCCGTGGAAGATTCTTCTCGCAAATACCCCCCTACCCTAACCTCCTTGTAGAAAGTTGCTCCCGCAGAAAATGCCCTCTGGATAATCTATCCCAAGGAAAACTCTCCCATGGCCATGGAGATTTTTTTCCGTGGACCCCCCCCCCCCTATAAAACACTACTCTAGACAACTCCAGCCCGGTAAAAATTCCCCGGATAATTCTTCTTAACATCTCAACATGCAAAATTGAGTCAGCAAAGAGAAAGTAAGACAAATAAAAATGATTTCTTCAGGTTTTATGGCAAATTCCCCCACTGTAAAATTTCCCCTGGAAAGTTCACCCCCCGGAAAGTTTTCTTCTCACGGAAAGTTATACCCATGAAAAATCCCCTAACAGAAAATTCAGCCCCTCCCCTCCTTGAAATATGTTTGTATAATTCCCAATAACAAATACAGTACGTAAACAATGGGAAAATTACATGACTTATAGACCTTTCCCCAGGAGCTTTGGGGGCATGTTATCCCCGAAGGCGTAGTTACTGGACTTTTCAACTATGCCGAACAGAATGGCTATCTCAAAATTTTAATCGGATAATTTTGAGGAAAAAAGTGCGATAAGAGGGACTCGTGGGGCTAGTTGGTGGTGGCCCCACCACATAAAATCCTGCAAAACATAAAACACTGTTGCCCAAAAGCTAATGTGCTGCTTTATCGCCAAAATCTTGTTAATATCGAACATCTGCTTTATTTGTCAGCAAATATTTACAGAAGATTGAAGTTTTCTTAACCGGTTTTAATATTTTCAGTTACTGTGGACTAGGTTACTATGAGGTTTGTTTTTTACTAGGATGTATCTGACGCTGCAAATATGAATGACATCTAACCTTTGTATTCTTGGCGAAATTGCATTAAAAAAAGTTCTAAAAGCTCCAATAAAAAATAAACAGCCCTCAGAATGCAAATTAAAAAGAGAGTAAATGTCAAACAGTTCGTGGTAACGAACTTTTAGTAAGGAGTGACCCGGCTCAATAGTAACCGAAACTCATAAAAAAATGGAATTTTGATACCAATAGATACATCAAAGGAATCAGACTTTTATGCTGATTTCAAATATATAGATTTCATCAAGCTTAGTCCTATTCATCAAAAGTTACGCGCCTGATAAAATTTACCTTAATTTCGAAAAAAGGGGGAACACCCCTAAAAGTCATAGAACCTTAAATAAAAGTCATGCCATCGGATTCAGCGTATCGGAGAACCCTGCAGTAGAGCTTTCAAGGTCCTATCTGCAAAAATGTTGGAATTTTGTATTTTTTGCCAGAAGAAAGATCACGGATGCGTTTTTATGTGTTGTTTTTTGTTTTGTTTTTCCAGGGGTGACCGTATCGACCCAGTGGTCCTAGAATATTGCAGGAGGGCTCATTTGAACGGAAATTAAAAGTTCTAGTGTTCTTTATAAGTGACAAAAAAAACGGAGGGTAACTAGGCCCCCTCCCATGCTCATTTTTTCCCAAAGTCAACCCATCAAAATTTTTAGATAGCTATTTTGTTCAGCATTATCGAAAACTATAATAACTGTGTCATTTAGGATAATTAATCCCCCACAGTCCCCGGGGGAAGGGTTGCAAGTTATGAACTTTGCCCAATGTTTACACATAGTATTGGTTATTTGGGAGTACACAGACGTTTTCAGGGGGGGATTTATTCTGGTAGTGGGAGGGGGTCGGATGTTACTTGGGAGGATATTCCCATGGAGGAAGTTTTCATTGGGGAAGGGAAATTGCTATGAAGGGGGCACCGGATTTCCCGGCATTGTTTAAAAAAAAAGATAAGAAATTAAATAATAAAAAAAAACAAGTTTGTCAACTGAAAGTAAGGAGCAATGTCAAAACTTAAAACGAACAGAAATTATTACGAATATGATTGGGTTTGCCCCCTAGTCAATACCTCGCTCTTTACGCTAAAGTTTTATTAGTAATTTAATAAGAGCTATTTATTCTACTTAACGGCCTTTTTGATTAAGGGGTCATTATTAAGGAATTAGAACAAAATTTGAACTTTAGAGTAAAGAGCGAGGTATTGACTAGGGGACAAACCCTCTGATTTACGTAATAAAAATATACGAATATAGAAGTTCGTTACGTAAGTTAATTCGTAAGTTACGTATATTTATTACTAATAAAAACGCTCGTAAAAAAAAATTAAACAACTTTCAAGAAAGTCATTTAACCAAAAAAAAAGGAAAATTAATATACATATTTCGTTTTAACTATTCATGTACGGTGAGCCAAAATAAAAACCTGCCTTAATTCAAAAGCGTTCAGAAATTAAATAAAAAAACCAGTTTTTTTAATTTAAAGTAAGGAGCGACATTAACACTTAAAACTAAAAGAAATTAGTCCGTATATCAAAGGGGCTGTCCGCTTCTCAACGCCTCGCTCTTTACGCTAAAGTTTGACTCTGTCTCACAACTTTATTTTTTTAAACAAAAAAAATCTTTCGCGAAAAACGCGAGGCGTTGAGGAGGGGATAGCCCCTTTCATATATGGAATAATTTCTGCTCATTTTAAGTTTTAATGTCGCTCCTTATTTTCAGTTAAAAAAATTTGTTTTTTTTTATTTAATTAAGTCAAAGTGGCGCTGCAAAAACGCAATAGACTCAAGAAAGAAAATATATATGACAACTCATGTTTAGGAGGGTTTTTTTTTAAGGGGGAATTTAGAAAGGAAGGAATATAGTTTTTCTTGAAATTTTAACGTCTGCTTTGCCAAGGCTGACTTTTGCTACAGAAATTCTTGCTATAAAAGGCCCAAAATTCTTGAAGAGTGAGAATAAAGATTTTTGATCAATCGACATGTTTTGTGTACTTTGTTAGTTTTAATTTTTTCGAATTATGGAATATGTTTTAAACCTTTTGGCTTAACAAACAATCTCTTTATTTATTCTTAGCAAATCTTTCTGTTTTCCAGGTAAGAAAAGGCTTGCTGTGAAGGAATTGCAGAATTAATCAGCTATAGTTCTTTGTAAAAATCTCTTCACAAATCTTTCAACAAAGAGTTTTTGTCAAGTTCTTCTTAGAGGGGTGGGGCTTGCACAATCTCCTTCACTTGTTCTGTAACCTCCTCGGCAACAAAGGAATCAATTAGTGGCAAAGACCACACTGCATTTCCATCATAAACATTAAAAAAAAAGAAGAACAACAGGAAATTTTTTTCGCAAGACATTGGAATTCTATATTTGAACCAATATTTCGACACTATGTCCAAGGCCATCCTCAGTAAAACATAAACGTATAAAATAAAAGTGATTTACATTAATTACGACTAAAACTAAAATGAAACTTTAAACATCACTAAACCATGTTGGAGTTCCCTGCTATTCCAAAATGCTAGTTCTATTTTTGGTGTATTTTCATTGCAAAATGAACCAAAAGTGCCATATAGCCCTCTATAATGGCGTTATCATGGTAAATTCATAAAACTAATACCATTACTACTAACAACTCATGGCAGCACTAAGCCACCTGAGACCAACACAGCTACGCACGCTCCTCCTCCATCCCAATCTATTCAAAATTCCCTTTTTACACCCTCCCAGGAAGTTCCCATTTCCTTTAAATCTTTCTTTATAACGTCCTCCCAGCCCAGACGAGGAAGACTTGCATAGTCTATAAAATTGAGGACCAAAGGTGTTTGACAACTCTAGCACTTCTCAATTATTAACCTAAGAGTAAAAATTTGGTCGGCACATCCTCTACCCTTTCTAAAACCGCACTGTTCTTCTCTTTAAACTTTGTCTACAGCATCTCTCAGTCTAAAAAGTATCATATTACTAAGTAATTTGCTACCTAAGGAGACCAGACTAATGCCTCGATAATTACTACACTCACTCTTATCACCTTTTTCTTATAAAGTGGCTTAATTAAGATTTTTCTAAAAACGTTAGGTACTTCCCGTTTTTCTAAAATCATATTCATAATCTTCTGTAACTTATTTCTAACCTCAGGGCTACCATATTTAAGAAAATCATTTACCCTCTCAAGTTTTTAACGTGCCAGTACAATATTTTACTATTATGCCGTCTAGCTGCATCTTCCAGATCCTCAGCAACTTTATCCTTGGCCTCCACTTCACACCTCCTCAGTTCATATTTTAATGTTTTCTCCACTTTCTTTACATTCTTTTTTTTCATATGATCTATCACTCAGATAATGCTTTTACAAGTCCCTTCTCCTTTCTATTAAACATAAAACTTTTTCACTAATATTCTTAGCTGCAGTCCTAGCTTTCTTCCCTAAGAGACCTTCAGTAACTTCACAAATTGTTTTTCTAAGATTATTCCTACCGTCTTCCACATTGTAAAATTTCAAATTTTCAAGTTTAGTATTCAACTGTTCCTGGAAAGTTTCTCGCAAATTCTCATCCTGGAGTCTACTAACAACATAATTTCCCGGAAGATAGTTACCCTTCCCAAATTTCAGCTTTAAATTAAGCCTAAACACTGCTAGATGGTGATCTTTACTTTTAACATCAAAAAAATCACTTTTATATACCCTAGTATCTTGTATTGATCCTGCCAGTCTTCGGTTTACTATAACATAATCAATAAGGTTTTCTGTCTTACCATCACGTGAATACCATGTTAACTTATGAGACATTTTATGACCAAACACCGTATTGGTTATAACTAGATTGTTATACCTACAAAATTGCATAACTTTGTAACCATTACTGTTTTCTTTTCCTACACCAAATTTACCTAGAATAGGATACCATATATCCCTATTTCTACCGACCTGGGCGTTATCTGAGTCCCTAGTATCTCCGTCAGTCGGTTCTACTATAACTTATACCCTGAACTTTATAGTCATAAAATGAGAAATTAGTATTCTATTATTAATACCTTCCCAGCCTAAACAAGACTTAGCAGCTTCCTTATTTATCATGAGCCCTACTCCCTGTCTATGTACCCCATCCTTCCTGCCTATGTAAAAAAATTCAATATCACCTAAGTTCATGCTTCCTACCCCTGGGACATGGGCTTCTGAAACTCCTAATAAGTCCAGTTCGAATCATATGAATTTGTTGGTCATAATGTCGATACGATAGTCATTTTTTAACGTCGTAACATTCCAAGTTCCATTTTTCATGTTCTTTAAATCATTGAAATTATTTTGACCTTAGAAAAATCAATTATCCCAGATACCAATGCAGGACGGATATCACATATCTTCTCAAGTCTACCCCCAAGTGCTTAAGCCGGCTTAGAACCAGACAGCAGGAAGTCACTGTGACCTCCAGTATGAACGGAGGCTTTGTGCAGTCCCGGGCCCATCTTGGCCACAGCATGGTTTTCAGCACTTGGTGATGTTCTTCTATCAACAAGATCGGAAATCCTGCACAGACAATCTGAAGCCTATTACCTCCCACTCATTATATATTCATGTCTACAAATATTGCGCTACTACGGGGAGGTGGCCCATAGTAGATAGATTAGGCAGGAAGATGTTTTTTAGCCCAAAAACGCCCGTCAAAACAGACTAAGCCCAGAAGAATTTTCCATTAATCAGAACCCCTTGCGAACGCTGTGTCGTTTACTAGGCTATAATCTCCTCGAGGGGTGCCACTCCTCAACTGGGAATAGAGTTGACCGTAAGTTCCCCAGTCTTGCAGGTGCCCCCAAAGGGTCGAGGCACCGCTTTGCACAGGCAGTTGTCCATAGATCTGGATCTTACGCCCTGCCGCAGTTGTCCTCTTATATAGGATCATCCCGCGATGATGTTCTGCATCACCATGCAATTTAACCCATTACTGAGAGAAGGTTTTTAACTCATGGGACGTGTGGACACACCGATGGGCCCTATTAAGTGCATATTTGAGGGGCCTTCTTCCTCCTCCACCTGTATTTATGGCCCCGGGTGATGATGCCCTAGTTTCTATTACGGACCCCCAGGGACAAGGTTTCCCCTTGGTCCGTGCCTCTTATAGAGGTATCCTATATATCTCTAGTGCAGTCCCCTATTACCACCTGGAGACACGCTGAGCGGCCTGGGGGATGCTCCTTAAAGCTGCTAAATGGTAAATGCATGCACGGGGAAAAAATACTAAAAATTCGTGAGTCTACTCTTATATATGTTTTTACCGTGTATTGTGTTGACGTTTCTTGTTGTCTTTATCATTGAACTTTTTCTAATTAGGTTAGGTTAGGACCCTGGTAAGTTTTACTTCAAAATTACCGATTTTTTTTTTAATTTAGTTGTTTGTAAATAAAAATTCATTAGTTGTTTAGTTGTTAAAAATTCATAAAAAGCCCGTGAATACCAAACAATTTGCTTTTAAAAAAGACCTTAAACATCTTCCAATGATACTACAGTAGCCTGATAGTTGTGTTAGTCAGTTTACGATTTGTGGAAAATATTAAGGTTTGAGGGATCATACAAAAGGAGGTATTTTAAGCCTCGGGGTTATGGTTTTCAGTCAATAAGACTACATTCATTCCTCCCAGCCTCCCCATTCCAGAGATAGCACCCAAAGTGGACTTTTTTGGCATTTTTGATGGAGTTGTCATCAAAGTGTCAAATCTTTACAAAGTTATTAGATATAAAAGTTAGCTTCAAAAGGCACTCTCTAAAGAGCCCTTAAAAATCTCTCTATAATTTTTCGTATTGGCTTAATCAAATAGCTTTCGTAGTAGACAAAATTAAACGCTAAGTTAGGCCATTTTACGATAATTTAAGAAAAAATAACATCACTTATTTACTAGATTAAAAAAAGATGGTACAAAGGACTTTGTAAGTCTAACTGTTCGTGACTTAATGGATCGCAGTCTCTTCCGATACCTGGTGAGTTTGGGGGTTGGCGCGGTCGGAGGAAGAATTGAGTAATGTTTCTCGCTTGACATAAGTAATATCCCAAATCTCATTATCAAGTCGTGTCTTCGGGCGAACAAAGTGGGTAAGCTCATAACCACAAGAGCATGCTCGTAACTCTCATACCTGGGTCCAAGAATTATTTTAGTAGCACGTTTTTGAACGTCTTCTAGTTCCAGTTCTCCAATAGTATGATGAAAATATATATATGACACATCGGTGCTTCCTATGCAAAAAATTATTCTTTTGTTTGTTCAATGTAGGGGCTCTGAATTAACTGTATGGTATTTTTGAAAATGAGAACCCCAATGGTGTACTAATAATTACAATCCGACACCATTTTTGAGGGTTTTCAGGCTCTTTTTTAAATTCTCAAAAAATTTTTACAAAATAATATTTACTATTGAAATTAACCAAAATAATAGTTTCTATTGCTAAATTAACCACAAAAGTAAATTTCTTCGCACTATACGGTTTTCTTTCAAAACATATTTTTGATCTTTTGGTTACTATGGGCTGTGGTTGACTCTCTACTGGGCTGCAGCCATGGCTGCCATAGCAGCTAAGACGGAAACACGGGTGGGACTTGGAGCAAGTTGAGTTAAAATAGAGGCCACATATGTATTTACGACACAATTATTTGTGAGGAAAGGATGCATGTCTTGTCACCACCATTATCATTAAAATAGTTAACACAAATATTCAGATTCTTGCATCAATAATTTGTGCATTCGCCATGCAAGTAGTATGTGCGTACATTTTTTTTTTTTTTTTGAGCCACTTCATTTTCGCAGAGTTCACCGGACTCAGAGTCAAATCATCCTTGTGGAACAACATGAGGCGAGTCAGTTTACACTAGGACATTGACTATACCACAATAAGGCTTTGTTTTCTGACCTCCAAAAATAATCAGTTCCAGATCTCGCCTTGGTTTGGCAGTTATTTTACACAGATGTAAAAGCATGGCTAGAAGACCTTGGTTTTTAAGCAACAGATCTCCGCCTATTGTGGTGCAAGTGGTGTTTCGCTCCTTACGGTAAAATTTTCACTCGAAAACTGGACAGTCTTGGGTGGAATCATTACAACAGAAACTAGGGTTGACACGCAGTAACACAGATTCTCGAACATTTGGTAACTTTATTCACTGGTGCTATGTCAAGGACAAAGCTTGACAGAACTAGGTTATCAACTTCAGAAACCTAATAAGAACTACTGGTCGATGCGGTAGGCCTTCGGTTCTACTGAAAATTTTTGGAGGTATCACCACTGTAGCTATTGATCTAGCTCTGGACGAATTCGCCGATAAAGTCACGTCCCTCGGCTGAAAAGCCAAACAAATATATAATTTTCCAAGTCCTGATGAGTACTTTATCTTTCAATAGGTAAAGTGGTCATTTATTCAGCTTCGGCATTCCTATCTCTGAGATTAATTTATTTGAAAGCAGAGGGCCTTATTTGGTAATAACTATAGATTACCTTATTTTGCTAGAGATGAGACAGAATAGGTAGCGCTGACAGTTTAGCAAATTTCACTTTAATTGTCTTCAGCCGTTCAACTGTTTTCCCCGAATTGTTACTGACAAATTAAGAACTATTGAATTGAAGTTATCAAGTATTTTGCAATAGGTTGCCAAGGTTACATCAAGACATGGCTAATTGTAGACAGAGAAAAGCCAAGAATAGTTCATGAGGATCGTCACAAATTCTTTTAGGTCATCTTCGACACTAGTTCATTTGCATTTGAACTTAGAGTTGAATCCAAGTAGGTTTACAGTTTTAACCACAAGGCAGCTATGTTGAACTTCCAAACGTAAATTTTTTGATCGGCTAATCGTAGTTTAACTTATTTCTTTTAATCATAAAAGACATAAATTTGGGATTACAGTTTTGGAATCCTTTTGTTAAACTGTGCAATAGATACAATGATATCGTATTAGTTCAAAATACTGCATAATAAGACATGGAATGGAGTGAATAAGCATATACGCGTATCAAACTGAGTCCTCACCATTTAATTTTCCACTTTTTATAGTAGAAGCATGACTTTAAAATTAATGGAAAACATGAATTAATCTTTAGTGCGGCTTTGGCATCAAATTCGCCCAATGTGTCTCTCTGTACACTTCTAGTGACTTGTTAAATCGGTAAAATCAAAAAACGCCATCTATTACATTTATCATTTATGAAACCATAACGGTTGCTATCGTTTTCTACGCCGCTCAATAACTTTAAGTAACGTTTCAGCAGACATTAAACCTAAAAAAGTTTTATCCCAGTAGCTTTAGTAAATTGGTATAATAAGAATTAAAATGTAAAAAAAAACATTGACGAGAATAGCGGCATTTTGTCAGGTGAGGATGCATTAAAAAAAGGACAACTCAATCAGTCAATTTATTTAAAGGAAACAGGGAAAAAATTACAAAATCTAAGACCCCCGACAAAGGCTCTTTGGCGTGTGAGTGTGGGAGACACTCACAGGACACTCACATTCTTACGTTGTGTTTTAGACAAAATCAGATTTTGTAGTGATAAAATAAATTTTGGTAAATACAAAAAAAAATTAAAATCTTTGAGTCACAAAAACGTCAGAAATGATGTTCATTAATGATTGCATTGATGAGTTTATCCCGAAATATATGAACATGGTTCTTAATAGGGCACGCTCATTTCAAAATTGTGATGGGAAAGACAAAAGTAGAAGCCGTTCATTTTTTCAAGTAAGACAATTTTCATTTTATCCATCTCAATCGCAGTTATAAAATCTCAAGGATTCCTAAATTAAAAAACAGTTATAAAAGATATAATGGGCTCTAAAAGTCTGTGAAAAAGGCTGTATTTCCAGAAATCCGTCAGTTATTCCTGAAAACTGAACGCATGGTGAAACTAGTTCCGTATGTCAAGAACTCATGAATTGCTTTAAACTACATTCTTATCATATGCAGCCAAAGAAAAACTCGGAATCCTTCTAGAACGTCGCAAAAAACATGGGCAACATGGCTTAAAATGGCAGGACAGACACAACTTCTTTTTTCAGCTGTTTACAGCTACTAACGATACACTGGCTTTTTCACAGACAAGGCAGCCACCTCTTGGAAAATATTCTACATTACAAAACATGATAGAACACAATATACAAGTATACGATAGTAGTATGTTTTACTACTACAAGTATACTGTAAGTATACTATAATGTAGAGTATACAAGTATACTCTACAAGTGATTCATTCTGCCTGACAAAAGTTTTAAATGTTTCTAAAATAGCTATGCTCCAAGTTACAAGTTTAGTTTACTCGTGTATTAATTCTTTAGCACCACTTAGACTAAGTCAATTTAAAATGTATCAAATAGCATCGGAATATCATTCAAACCCAACAACCTCATCTGAAAATAATTTACTCATATCCGAAATGCGCTACAACCATAGAGATGCACGGCCATTACTACATGTTGATGTAGAGGTGTGGAATATGTTGCCCAATTATATAAAAGAATCAATTTCGCTAAGTTCGTTCCGAAAAATATTAAAAAATATCTTATTGAGTAGATTAAAGTTGTTTGTTTAGTTTTTACTTTTAATGTTTTGTGAATAAGGTATGCTTCCCGTTTGATGCGTTAGTCTTGTGAAGTGATTTATTTCTTTTTATATGTGGAATATTCGTACATTGCCCAAATATATAAAAGAATCGATTTTGCTAATCTTGTTCTGAAATAAATATTTAATAATATCTTATTGAGCAGATGAAAAAATTGTTTACATGTTTTTGTGGTTTAGTTATTCTTTGTTTGTTGTTTGTTTAGATTTTCTGCTTAATTTTACTTGAAAAGGTATATTTTTGTTCGGTGTGATATTTTTGTCAAATGATTGATCTTTCAAATTCCCATAGTTGCCGTTTATAGCCTCTCTCATGTTTGGTAGTACGGGAATAAGGGTATGTATTGTTTTTTACTTGTCAGTAAATCAAATCAAATCAAGTCAAGTCAAAGAATGAAATTTATTTGGCCAATTGAGGGATTGGCCAAATTCAATTAAAATTCAATTACCCAAATTCAGTTCAAAAGCCAAATTCAGTTAAATTCAATTAGCCAAATTCAGTTCAAAGGACAAATTCTGTGAAATTTAATTAGCCAAATTCAGTTCAAAGGCTAAATTCAGCAAAATTCAGTTAGCCAAATTCAGTTCAAATGCCAAATTTAGTGAAATTAAATTACCAAAATTCAGTTCAAAGGCAAAATTTGGTGAAATACAATTTGCTAAATTCAGTTCAAAGGCCGAATTCAGTGAAATTCAATTAGCCAAATTCAGTTCAAATGCCAAATTCAGTGAAATCCAACTAGCCAAATTCAGTTCAAAGGCCTAATTCAGTGAAATTCAATTCACCAAATTCAGTTCAAAGGCCAAATTCAGTGAAATTCAATTAGCCAAATTCAGTTCAAAAGCCAAATTCAGCCAAATTAAATTAGCCAAATTCAGTTCAAAGGCCAAATTCAGTGAAATTCAATTAGCAAAATTAAGTTCAAAGGCAAAATTCGGTTAAACGTAATTAGCCAAATTCAGTTCAAAGACCAAATTCAGTGAAATTCAATTAGCCAAATTCAGTTCAAAGGCAAAATTCAGTGAAATCTAACTAGCCAAATTCAGTTCAAAGGCCAAATTCAGTAAAATCAAATTCAACAAATTCAGTTCAAAGGCCAAATTCAGTGAAATTCAATTAGCCAAATTCAGTTAAAAGGCCAAATTCAGTGAAATTCAATTAGCCAAATTCAGTTTAAAGGCGAAATTCAGTGAAATTCAATTCGCCAAATTCAGTTCAAATGCCAAATTCAGTGAAATTCAATTCGCCAAATTCAGTGAAATTCAATTAGCCTACGCCCCTATAGTTAAGTACAAGTTTAAATACTGGGATAAAACAAGTCCCAAATGAATAAATATGGCTTGCTTTTTACCTGAAAGACACTACGTCAGTCTTAGTGTTAAATACTTACCGGGTTTTGTAATACTATGATGCTGCGTAAGACTGTCATCACGGTTGTACCCCTTTAACTTTTAGCAAATCAGAAACAGCGATGTTACTAAAATTTTTTCCCGGAAAATCTTTTCTCTATGAGAAGTTTTCTCTATCCACGATCCCCTAAGATACTTATCTAGGCCTCCTTGTTTTCACAGTCATGATTTTCACAGTCGTTGTTTTCAAAGTCCTTATGCCTGGCTAAGAAGTTTCCTATTAGATGGAAATCTGTTGATGACATTACGATCGTTGAAACTTGCTATAGGAATTTAGTGAGCAGCCCCATGAACATCCTCGATGACATGATCCAAGATACCTTGACTTGAAAATGGGAATAAACAATTCTAAATCTATGATAATTCCAACTTACTCCCTTGAATTCCCTCCAATCTCTTAATCCTATCCCTACTGAAATTTCAACGTCCTCCATTAAATTACTTGGTGTCCCAATTTCTCCTAATTAAAGTGAGATATCCATGATAAAAATATAATACATAAAGCTAATGTCCCTCCTTAAGCTTCTAAATAGATTTAGCATCCCCCTTCCCATTCTTTAAGGATTTGCACTTCCATTTCCCTCCCTCATCTCGAATATACTTGTTCAGTTTTGTGCCCAAGCCTATCCAGTGAAGATTCAGGTAAAATGGAATCTAGGTAAAAAGAGACTAGCAAATAATTTTATATAAGGCCAAATCCCATACATACTCCTTCAAAAAATAACTAGGTTAGAAATACGTGAGTGCAGGAAAAGTATGTTATCCCTCCGTTTCTAAAAAAGCAACAACAAACCCCTAACAAGGAAATCATTTTTCCAAAAGACACCCTCTATTCAGACTACGCCCTCCTCTGGCTGATCCCTAGCTTGTTCCTACATTGTCTCCTGTTCGCTGATGTGCGAACAGGAGACAGCCTCTCAATATAGAACAAACCTGTCCCCAACATTACGGGCAAAATAAGCAAACATCCCACAAGTTTTCCTCTTCTTTTAACTCGTACAGGTGTCACCCATTACTTTTATTTGTTCACTCGTATTTTTTTGTTTTGTTTGTATTTTCACCTTTGAAATTTTTATATTTACTTTTGCTATTAAGTTTTACTTGTTTTTATCTAAACATGTTATGACAAATCTATACATTTGTATTTCTTTATTTGACGATTCCCATTAATTGGTAGTTTAAATAATGACTAATGAATGGATTTTCATTCTGAAAATTTATTTTTTGTTTTATTTTACCAGTATTTAACCTTATCGCGGTTCTTTAAGCTTTTTTTGTTTTGTTTTTTTCATTTTCACTTTTAAAATTTTTATATTTACTTTTGCTCTTGAGTTTTACTTGTCTTTATCTGAACATGTTATGACAAATCTATACATTTATATTTTTTTTATTTGACGATTTTGATTAATTGGCAGTTTAAATAATGACTAATTAATGGATTTTCATTCTGAAAAATTTTAATTTTGGTATTATTTTACCAGTCTTTAACCTTATCGTGGTTCTTAAAGCTTTTTTTGTTTTTTTTTTTCATTTTCACTTTTAAAATTTTTATATTTAATTTTGATATTGAGTTTTAATTGTTTTTGTCTGAAAATTTTATGACAAATCTATACATTTATATTTTTTTTATTTGACGATTTTGATTAATTGGTAGTTTAAATAATGACTAATGAATGGATTTTCATTCTGAAAAATTTTAATTTTGGTATTATTTTACCAGTCTTTAACCTTATCGTGGTTCTTTAAGCTTTTTTTGTTTTTTTTTCATTTTCACTTTTAAAATTTTTATATTTAATTTTGATATTGAGTTTTACTTGTTTTTGTCTGAACATGTTATGACAAATCTATAAATTTATATTTTTTATTTGAAGATTTTGATTAATTGGCAGTTTAAATAATTACTAATGAATGGATTTTCATTCTTAAAATTTTAATTTTTGTATTATTTTACCAGTCTTTTAAACTTAACTTGGTTCTTTAAGCTTTTTTTTTTACTTTTAAATTTTAAAATTTTTATATTGACTTTTGCTATTGAGTTTTAATTGTTTATATATTAACATTTTATGACAAATATATAAATTTATATTTTTTATATGACGATTTTTATTAATTGGCAGTTTAAATAATGACTAATTAATGGATTTTCAGTCTGAAAATTTTAATTTTTCTATTATTTTACCAGTCTTTAACCTTATCGTGGTTCTTTAAGCTTTTTTTTTTCATTTTCACTTTTAAAATTTTTATATTTACTTTTGATTTTGAGTTTTACTTGTTTTTATCTGAACATTTTATGACAAATCTATACCTTTATATTTTTTTATCTGACGATTTTGATTAATTGGCAGTTTAAATAATGACTAATGAATGGATTTTCATTCTGAACATTTTAATTTTTGTATTATTTTACCAGTCTTTAACCTTATCGTGGTTCTTTAAGCTTTTTTTTCATTTTCACTTTTAAAATTTTTATATTTACTTTTGCTATTGAGTTTTACTTGTTTTTGTCTGAACATGTTATGACAAATCTATAAATTTATATTTTTTATTTTACGATTTTGATTAATTGGAAGTTTAAATAATGACTAATTAATGGATTTTCATTCTGAAAATTTTAATTTTTGTATTATTTTACCAGTCTTTAACCTTATCGTGGTTCTTTATGCTTTTTTTTGGTTTTGTTTTTTCATTTTGACTTTTAAAATTTTTATATTTAGTTTTGCTGTTGAGTTTTACTTGTCTTTATCTGAACATGTTATGACAAATCTATACATTTATATTTTTTTATTTGACGATTTTGATTAATTGGCAGTTTAAATAATGACTAATTAATGGATTTTCATTCTGAAAAATTTTAATTTTGTTATTATTTTACCTGTCTTTAACCATATCGTGTTTCTTAAAGCTTTTTTTGTTTTTTTTTTTCATTTTCAATTTTAAAATTTTTATATTTACTTTTACTATTGAGTTTTACTTGTTTTTATCTGAACATTTTATGACAAATCTATACATTTATATTTTTTTTATTTGACTATTTTTATTAATTTGTAGTTTAAATAATTACTAATTAATTGATTTTCATTCTGAAAAATTTTAATTTTGTTATTATTTTACCATTCTTTAACAATATCGTGGTTATTAAAGCTTTTTTTGTTTTTTTTTCATTTTCAATTTAAAAATTTTTATATTTACTTTTTCTATTGAGTTTTACTTTTTTTTGTCTGAACATGTTATGACAAATCTATACATTTATATTTTTTATTTGACGATTTTGATTAATTGGCAGTTTAAATAATGACTAATGAATGGATTTTCATTCTGAAAATTTTAATTTTTGTATTATTTTACCAGTCTTTTAACCTTATCGTGGTTCTTTAAGCTTTTTTTTTTCATTTTCACTTTTAAAATTTTTATATTGACTTTTGCTATTGAGTTTTACTTGTTTCTATATGAACATTTTATTAAAAATCTATAAATTTATATTTTTTATCTGACGATTTTGATTAATTGGCAGTTTAAATAATGACTAATGAATGGATTTTCAGTCTGAAAATTTTAATTTTTGTATTATTTTACCAGTCTTAAACCTTATCGTGGTTCTTTAAGCTTTTTTTTTTAATTTTCACTTTTAAAATTTTTATATTTAGTTTTACTATTGAGTTTTACTTGTTTTTATCTGAACATTTTATGACAAATCTATACATTTATATTTTTTTTATTTGAAGATTTTGATTAATTGGCAGTTTAAATAATGACTAATGAATGGATTTTCATTCTGAAAAATTTTAATTTTGGTATTATTTTACCAGTCTTTAACCTTATCGTGGTTCTTTAATCTTTTTTTGTTTTTTTTTCATTTTCAATTTTAAAATTTTTATATTTACTTTTGCTATTGAGTTTTACTTGTTTTTGTCTGAACATGTTATGAAAAATCTATACATTTATATTTTTTTATTTGACGATTTTGATTAATTTGAAGTTTAAATAATGACTAATGAATGGATTTTCAGTATGAAAATTTTAATTTTTTTATTATTTTAACAGTCTTTAACCTTATCGTGGTTCTTTAAGCTTTTTTTTTTCATTTTCACTTTTAAAATTTTTATATTTACTTTTGCTATTGAGTTTTACTTGTTTCTATCTGAACATTTTATGACAAATCTATACATTTATATTTTTTATATGACGATTTTGATTAATTGGCAGTTTAAATAATGACTAATTAATGGATTTTCAGTCTGAAAATTTTAATTTTTGTATTATTTTACCAGTCTTTAACCTTATCGTGGTTCTTTAAGCTTTTTTTTTCATTTTCACTTTTAAAATTTTTATATTTACTTTTGCTTTTGAGTTTTACTTGTTTTTATCTGAACATTTTATGACAAATCTATACCTTTATATTTTTTTATCTGACGATTTTGATTAATTGGCAGTTTAAATAATGACTAAATAATGGATTTTCATTATGAAAATTTTAATTTTTGTATTATTTTACCAGTCTTTAACCTTATCGTGGTTCTTTAAGCTTTTTTTTAATTTTCAGTTTTAAAATTTTTATATTTACTTTTGATATTGATTTTTACTTGTTTTTGTCTGAACATGTTATGACAAATATATACATTTATATTTTTTATTTTACGATTTTGATTAATTGGAAGTTTAAATAATGACTAATTAATGGATTTTCAGTCTGAAAATTTTAATTTTTGTATTATTTTACCAGTCTTTAACCTTATCGTGGTTCTTTAAGCTTTTTTTTTGTTTTTGTTTTTTCATTTTCACTTTTAAAATTTTTATATTTACTTTTGCTCTTGAGTTTTACTTGTCTTTATCTGAACATGTTATGACAAATCTATACATTTATATTTTTTTATTTGACGATTTTGATTAATTGGCAGTTTAAATAATGACTAATTAATGGATTTTCATTCTGAAAAATTTTAATTTTGGTATTATTTTACCAGTCTTTAACCTTATCGTGGTTCTTTAAGCTTTTTTTTGTTTTGTTTTTCATTGTCACTTTTAAAATTTTTATATTTACTTTTGCTATTGAGTTTTACTTGTTTTTGTCTGAACATGTTTTGACAAATCTATACATTTTTATTTTTTTTATTTGACGATTTTGATTAATTGGCAGTTTAAATAATGACTAATGAATGGATTTTCATTCTGAAAAATTTTAATTTTGGTATTATTTTACCAGTCTTTAACCTTATCGTGGTTCTTTAAGCTTTTTTTGTTTTTTTTTCATTTTAAATTTTAAAATTTTTATATTTAGTTTTTCTATTGAGTTTTACTTTTTTTTGTCTGAACATGTTATGACAAATATATACATTTATATTTTTTATTTGACGATTTTGATTAATTGGCAGTTTAAATAATGACTGATGAATGGATTTTCATTCTGAAAATTTTAATTTTTGTATTATTTTACCAGTCTTTAACCTTAACGTGGTTCTTTAAGCTTTTTTTTTTCCTTTTCACTTTTAAAATTTTTATATTGACTTTTGCTATTGAGTTTTACTTGTTTCTATCTGAACATTTTATGACAAATCTATACATTTATATTTTTTATCTGACGATTTTGATTAATTGGCAGTTTAAATAATTACTAATGAATTGATTTTCATTCTTAAAATTTTTATTTTTCTATTATTTTACCAGTCTTTAACCTTATCGTGGTTCTTTAAGCTTTTTTTTTTCATTTTAACTTTAAAAATTTTTATATTTACTTTTGCTATTGAGTTTTACTTGTTTTTGTATGAACATTTAATTACAAATCTATACCTTTATATTTTTTTATTTGACGATTTTGATTAATTGGCAGTTTAAATAATGACTAATGAATGGATTTTCATTCTGAAAATTTTAATTTTTTTATTATTTTACCAGTCTTTAACCTTATCGTGGTTCTTTAAGCTTTTTTTTCATTTTCACTTTTAAAATTTTTATATTTAATTTTGCTATTGAGTTTTACTTTTTTTTGTCTGAAAATGTTATGACAAATATATACATTTATATTTTTTATTTTACGATTTTGATTAATTGGAAGTTTAAATAATGACTGATGAATGGATTTTAATTCTAAAAATTTTAATTTTTCTATTATTTTACCAGTCTTTTAACCTTATCTTGTTTCTTTAAGCTTTTTTTTTTCATTTTCACTTTAAAAATTTTCATATTTACTTTTGCTATTGAGTTTTACTTGTTTCTATCTGAACATTTTATGACAAATCTATACATTTATATTTTTTATCTGACGATTTTGATTAATTGGCAGTTTAAATAATGACTAATTAATGGATTTTCAGTCTGAAAATTTTAATTTTTCTATTATTTTACCAGTCTTAAACCTTATCGTGTTTATTTAAGCTTTTTTTTTCATTTTCACTTTTAAAATTTTCATATTTACTTTTGCTTTTGAGTTTTACTTGTTTTTATCTGAACATTTTATGACAAATCTATACCTTTATATTTTTTTATCTGACGATTTGGATTAATTGGCAGTTTAAATAATGACTAATGAATGGATTTTCATTCTGAAAATTTTAATTTTTATATTATTTTACCAGTCTTTAACTTTATCGTGGTTCTTTAAGCTTTTTTTTCCTTTTCACTTTTAAAATTTTTATATTTACTTTTGCTATTGAGTTTTACTTGTTTTTGTCTGAACATGTTATGACAAATCTATACATTTATATTTTTTATTTGACGATTTTGATTAATTGGCAGTTTAAATAATGACTAATGAATGGATTTTCATTCTAAAAATTTTAATTTTTGTATTATTTTACCAGTCTTTAACCTTATCGTGGTTCTTTAAGCTTTTTTTTTCATTTTCACTTTTAAAATTTTTATATATACTTTTGCTATTGAGTTTTACTTGTTTTTATCTGAACATGTTATGAAAAATCTATACATTTATATTTTTTTATTTGACGATTTTGATTAATTGGCAGTTTAAATAATGAATAATTAATGGATTTTCATTCTGAAAATTTTAATTTTTGTATTATTTTACCAGTCTTTAACCTTATCGTGGTTCTTTAAGCTTTTTTTTTGTTTTTGTTTTTTCATTTTCACTTTTAAAATTTTTATATTTACTTTTGCTCTTGAGTTTTACTTGTCTTTATCTGAACATGTTATGACAAATCTATACATTTATATTTTTTTTATTTGACGATTTTGATTAATTGGCAGTTTAAATAATGACTAATTAATGGATTTTCATTCTGAAAAATTTTAATTTTGGTATTATTTTACCAGTCTTTAACCTTATCGTGGTTCTTTAAGCTTTTTTTGTTTTTTTTTTTCATTTTCACTTTTAAAATTTTTATATTTTTTTTGCTATTGAGTTTTACTTGTTTTTGTCTGAACATGTTATGACAAATCTATACATTTATATTTTTTTTATTTGACGATTTTGAATAATTGGCAGTTTAAATAATGACTAATGAATGGATTTTCATTCTGAAAAATTTTAATTTTGGTATTATTTTACCAGTCTTTAACCATATCGTGGTTCTTTAAGCTTTTTTTGTTTTTTTTTTCATTTTCACTTTTAAAATTTTTATATTTAATTTTTCTATTGAGTTTTAATTTTTTTTTTATTAAAATGTTATGACAAATATATACATTTATATTTTTTATTTGATGATTTTGATTAATTTGCAGTTTAAATAATGACTAATGAATGGATTTTCATTCTGAAAATTTTAATTTTTCTATTATTTTACCATTCTTTAACCTTGTCGTGGTTCTTTAAGCTTTTTTTTTTCATTTTCACTTTTAAAATTTTCATATTTAATTTTGCTTCTGAGTTTTACTTGTTTTTATATGCAAATTTTATTAAAAATATATACCTTTATATTTTTTTATCTGAAGAGTTTTATTAATTTTCATTTTAAATAATGACTAATGAATGGATTTTAATTATTAAAATTTTTATTTTTGTATTATTTTACAAGTCTTTAACCTTATCGTGTTTCTTTAAGCTTTTTTTTTTCCTTTTCAATTTTAATATTTTTTTATTTACTTTTGCTATTGAGTTTTACTTGTTTTTGTCTGAACATATTATTACAAATCTATACATTTATATTTTTTATTTGATGATTTTGATTAATTGGAAGTTTAAATAATGACTAATGAATTGATTTTCATTCTGAAAATTTTAATTTTTCTATTATTTTACCAGTCTTTAACCTTATCGTGGTTCTTTAAGCTTTTTTTTTCATTTTCACTTTTAAAATTTTTATATTTACTTTTGCTATTGAGTTTTACTTGTTTTTGTCCGAACATATTATGACAAATCTATACATTTATATTTTTTATTTGACGATTTTGATTAATTGGCAGTTTAAATAATGACTAATGAATGGATTTTCATTCTGAAAATTTTAATTTTTCTATTATTTTACCAGTCTTTAACCTTATAGTGGTTCTTTAAGCTTTTTTTTTAATTTTAACTTTTAAAATTTTTATATTTACTTTTGCTATTGAGTTTTACTTGTTTTTATCTGCACATTTTATGACAAATCTATACATTTATATTTTTTTATCTGACGATTTTGATTAATTGGAAGTTTAAATAATGACTAATGAATTGATTTTAATTATGAAAATTTTAATTTTTTTATTATTTTACCAGTCTTTAACCTTATGGTGTTTCTTTAAGCTTTTTTTTTTAATTTTCACTTTTAAAATTTTTATATTTAATTTTTCTATTGAGTTTTACTTTTTTTTATCTTCACATTTTATTACAAATCTATAAATTTATATTTTTTTATCTGACGATTTTGATTAATTGTCAGTTTAAATAATGACTAATGAATGGATTTTCATTCTGAAAATTTTTATTTTTGTATTATTTTACCAGTCTTTAACCTTATCGTGGTTCTTTAAGCTTTTTTTTTCATTTTCACTTTAAAAATTTTTATATTTACTTTTGCTATTGAGTTTTACTTGTTTTTGTCTGAACATGTTATGATAAATCTATACATTTATATTTTTATTTAACGATTTTGATTAATTGGCAGTTTAAATAATGACTAATGAATGGATTTTCATTCTGAAAATTTTAATTTTTCTATTATTTTACCAGTCTTTAACCTTATCGTGGTTCTTTAAGCTTTTTTTTTAAATTTAAATTTTAAAAATTTCATATTTACTTTTGCTCCTGAGTTTTAATTGTTTTTATCTGCACATTTTATGACAAATCTATACATTTATATTTTTTTATCTGACGATTTTGATTAATTGGCATTTTAAATAATGACTAATGAATGGATTTACATTCTGAAAATTTTTATTTTTGTAATATTTTACCAGTCTTTAACCTTGTCGTGGTTCTTTAAGCTTTTTTTTTTCATTTTCACTTTTAAAATTTTTATATTTACTTTTGCTACTGAGTTTTACTTGTTTTTATCTGAACATTTTATGACAAATCTATACATTTATATTTTTTTATCTGACGATTTTGATTAATTGGCATTTTAAATAATGACTAATGAATGGATTTACATTCTGAACATTTTATTTTTTATTATTTCAGTATTTAACCTTATCGTAGTTCTTTAAGCTTTTTTTTCATTTTCACTTTTAAAACTTTTGTATTAACTTTGGCTATTGAGTTTTACTTGTTTTTATTTGAACATGTTATGACAAATCTATACATTTATATTTTTTATTTGATGATTTTGATTAATTGGCAGTTTAAATAATGACTAATGAATGGTTTTTCATTCTGAACATTTTAATTTATGTATTATTTTACCAGTCTTTAACCTTATCGTGGTTCTTTAAGCTTTTTTTGTTTTTGTTTTTCATTTTCACTTTTAAAATTTTTATATTTACTTTTGCTCTTGAGTTTTACTTGTCTTTATCTGAACATGTTATGACAAATCTATACATTTATATTTTTTTATTTGACGATTTTGATTAATTGACAGTTTGAATAATGACTAATGAATTGATTTTCATTCTGAACATTTTAATTTTTCTATTATTTTACCAGTCTTTATGCTTATCGTGGTTCTTTAAGCTTTTTTTGTTTTTTTCTGTTGTATTTAGTGAGCCCAAATTCCCTTAGGGCTTATGATATCAATTTTTTAAAATAAATATCTTTTTTTTATCAAAGTCCCATTTTAAAAGTGATTACAGGTTCAACAACATAACATAATGATAATATAATAGCTTCAAAAATCCATATTATTTCTAACAAGAATCAGTTTCAACTGATAAAATAAATATTAAACATTTAGTAAACAACAAACTTACTATTATACGTATTTGGCATTCTTTCACTCTCCAATTATTCTAGTGCACGAATATAAATACATATACTCTGTGTCAGAAAAAATTGGTGCGAAAAAAAACGTTTACTACTAATTATTTCAAACTATATACAGGCCCAAAATATTTCCTATGAACCATAAAGGTACGAGTGTCAAAATGGTACTGGAGTTTGGAGTATCTTTGCGGTTTTTAAGTGCAATTATAAAGCTTAGTTTAAATGGCCAAAAAAGTGCGGTACTGTGTGTTTATTAATTTATAGTGTTTATATAATTACGAAGTATAAAAAAAAATTAAAAAAGGCGGAAGAAACACCAGGAAACTATAAAGGTCTGACAGCATCAGTGAATTTTTTCGACAATACGCCAGTTTCCACTCTAATAAATTACCCGTAATCTTTGATGGCAGCAAAATATTATGCTGCCATCTACAATATAAAGTGTATTGATGTCTCTATACTTCTGTTATAAAGGAAAAACCTGACAGAGAGAATAATTAATCGACGTATCCTATATTTATATCTTATAGTTATAGAATTGATCTGATCTTGGTATAAAGGAGCCAGAGTTTAAACTCAGCAGCAGCCAGAGTTTACACTGCAGGGCTCACTGCAGTGGCCGTGCCAAATTAAGAGTGTATTAGATCAGTGTGGACTAAGCCATATGTGGGGGGATGGTTTAGGGCTCGAGAATATGGG
This sequence comes from Artemia sp. Qi Xiang Cuo, assembly GCF_049724085.1. Lineage (NCBI taxonomy): Eukaryota > Metazoa > Arthropoda > Branchiopoda > Anostraca > Artemiidae > Artemia > Artemia sp. Qi Xiang Cuo. Next base: position 20,779,762 of record NC_142806.1, read on the forward strand.
AGATCAAGTAAGTAGAGTAGTTGAAAGTATTTTACAGGACCAAGAAATACATGCATGGCAGGCCCAGTGTTAAATTTCAAATTCACTGCGGCTTTATTGTCGGTCGAAGGAGATTTGGGGTTTTATTTTATTTTTTATGGTGGGTTTGAATAAAAATGAAGTAAAGCTATTAATTGAAATGAGGGCTGATAGTTTGCCACTGGGCCAAAGAAGAAAGTTTATCAGGAGAGAAAAATCAAAGGCTGTTCCTTATTTTTGTCCTATTTGTGGAAATTTAGATTAGACCGTGTATCACTTGATGTGTGAATGTGAGGAGCTGAGTGATTGGAGACTGGAAGTGTTTGGTAGGGGGGTTTATGATTTTGAGGGTTGGTAAAAGTGTGTGCAGATGAGTGTTTTATGGGTATGAGAAGGTTGGCACAAATGCTTCGTTTCGCGATGAATCATATAAGTAAATTCCTCTAGGATTATGTTAGGTTATGTGCAATTTCTTTGTAATGGTTCTTTGTTTATATTTTTTGCCATGGCCTATGGGCTTTTAGCGCAAATAAATTCTATTCTATTCTATCCTATAGTTGTGCGTTAGAATTGATCTGATCTTGGTATAAAGGAGCCAGAGTTTAAACTCAGCAGCAACAATACACTGCAGGGCTGGACTTTGGCTCAAGTGACGAGATTGTGCCAAAGAGTCTCACAGACGTCAAGAACAAGAAATTTAAATGAAGCAGATGACACTGAAGATGTATCCGAAAAAGCCGCATTGTTCCGATGGCACTAACTAACGATAAGCTACGGTTAGTTTTTTCCACTAACCGTTACTGATAATACAGATAAAATTTAGTGTAAAATCTAGCTGCCGTTTCAGTTTTTCATATAACGCAAACGTTAGTTACGTATCTAGGTCTTTTCTTTATTTAAATGAAATATAGCTTTTTTGTTACAATTTTTCCCATTTAATAGTGTTTATGGCGGTGTATAGTTTCAGAAAACACATCCTTGATATTCTATTTTAATATCAGGCTAATAATGTCGTTAATGATTTTACCACGCGTCCTAGCCGGGTGGTTAGCGCGCTCGGCTTGAAATCCTTTGTCTGTGAGGAGGGGGATACAAATCCTTGTGTCGATGGTTATTTGGTTTGGAACGGGGGGTTGACGGTGTGACTCTGTAAGATCAGCCAAGAGTCGAACCAGCTCCAAATAGGTACCTTGATAAATCCGAGGGAAATACAAGGAATATGTTGGAGGATTTTTCCCCAGCCACGCAAAGCACTCCCGACCGAAGGGAGGAAATCAGAAGATGGTACCTGTTCTACGCAGACCATGGACAGAATGCAAAATAAAATTTATAATGATGTCTGCTCACAGAGTATTTTAAAATTGTTTGAACTGTTGAAATATTAACTAATATTTTAATTTAAATAATTAAGCTAGCTAATAAAAACCATGTATCAGCTATCATGCAATGAGAAAAAAGAAGCAAAAGATTAAAACTATTTTCCAATGGGAATGCTTATTTTAGATATATAGAAACTGAAAGATCAACATCAGAAACTTCAATTTTGTTACCAATTTGAAAAAAACCTGATAATTGAAAAAAATTAAAGACAGGTTAACAAAATAAGTAAACTATACTTTCCTAGCAAACTTTCTTTATTATTTCTAAGAAAGCAGTTGCAAGGTGAATGAAAAATCTGGAATCATATATAAATAATAAATAAACAAAGAATGGAAAGTCTATTTATTCTTATACGCGCGAAAATCGTGTTCCAACTCGTGTTTTTTCAACTTTTTTTTTCAAAACACAATCGTGTTTTTCTTATTACCCGTGAAAATCGTCAATAAATGTTCCAACTTTCTAATTCACATTGATTCTTAAATTAAAAAAATTAATTCGTTTGACCGTCTTATCTGCGTCATAAGGGGACAAAAAACAAACAACGTAAAACCAAGTTATATGATAATGTTATTAGTTATAGAATAATACGTATTCCACGGATAGTTGCGAGCACGCTTTGTATGCAGGACAACATCAAATTTTCAGAGGAAATATAAATTATTTAAGCAGCCGATACTTAATGTGTAGAAAAATTGCAAATTTTTATAATCAATATGTTAACATAAAAGCTCCTAGAAAAAATCCGACTTTTTGTTGGATTTTACATATTATACACAGGCTGTTTATTAGTTTCAAATAAAAATTGGGATATCTCTTTTGGTTATTTTACTTTTTCGTCGATTTAATAGTTTATTCTTTGGTTTATACTTTCCGAGAAAGTTTAGAAAACTGGTCTGAAAATGCTTCTTGGCTAAATTTCACTAAGATTTTCACATGTTGTGTGTCAGTGAGGATTCACAGTGTTTAGGTCAAAGTGCAATGATGAATCGACTGATCATGGTTTCTGTCCATTGATTGCCCAAAAATATCCATTAGTGTTTTATGTATTTGGACGATTTAAAAAAATACTTTTTTTAAACCTCAGATTCCCATGAAGAGAGTATCATTTAGTACATTTTTTTTCAAATTCTGTTTTTTTCTGTTTGTTTCTGGTTTTAATTTTTCTTTTCTTATTCATCTAATCTTTATCGTTATGATCTCAAGGAAGAAAAACTCAATAAATTATTTTTTGTCCTTTGTTAAAATTCGTTCTTTGCTTAATATTTATCTGCGTTGCATGGAAGGGCCAATATTTTGCAAGCTGCATAACTACTAATGATATTGTGTACTTCTTTGCTAAGTAGATTTTTTTTATTATTGTTAAATAAAAGTTCAAAAGTTCAAATTTTTATCACTATTATCATCATCGCTGTCTATTAAAAGGAATTTAATAGATTTTCGTAATAAAAATAATAAAACGTAGATAATTTCGGAGACCACATATAAATATAATGGAGAATTTTACAATTTTATTTTCTTAGATGGCGTGCCACTCTCAAACGACATCCATCTCACAAGTCCAGTTTACCATGCCTGGTTATTTTCGTAATAACAATAATAAAACGTAGATAATTTCGGAGACCACACTGCCTTTCTATGACTTTCCATGAATTTTTATTACTGTTATCATCATCACTGTCTATTAAAAGGATTTTATCTCTGCCCCATATTCTATAACTGGTAAAACATTTGTATTAAATATTATTTTATTCACTTTTAGGTTTTTAACTCCCATTATCCTTGGGTTTCTAATATCTGCAGACATAACCGCTTTCCCTATATTAATTATTTCATCAAAATGGCTCTTTAAACTTCCATTTTCCGATAAAACAAATTCTAAATATTTTATTCTTTTATAAACATATTCTTTTGCTTACATATAAATATAATGGAGAATTTACGTCTGCAGATATTAGAAACCCAAGGATAATGGGAGTTAAAAACCTAAAAGTGAATAAAATAATATTTAATACAAATGTTTTACCAGTTATAGAATATGGGGCAGAGATTTGGAGTGTAGAAGCGGCACAGCAGTTGGAGTCCCTCCAGCTCCAGTATTATTAAAGAGTATTTGGTCTACATCAGACAACTCATTCACAGATTCTGAAAGGTGATATAGACCTGTTTTCATTAAAGCTACATAGGTCCATTTTAATGCTTAGATTTTGGTTGAAGCTAATTAGGAGTAATGAAGATAGATTAGTAAGAGCATCATATTATCAGATGTTGAATTATGGTTTGAAAACGTCGTGGGCGTCCCAAATTAAGTCATTACTAGAAATATTGGGAATACCTTACTTATAGAATGATGATCTTGGTTCCCGTGATTTACCACAGATTTAGAAAGCCATGTACAATTTATCTTAAGGGTCAAGAAATTCAGTATTGGCAAGGGCTGGTGGTAAATTCTACAACATTGAAACATTATAATCAGGCTAAATTTAGTTTTGGAGAGGAAGTTTATTTTAAATTTAATTTACCGGCACTGATTTTATGTCGATGGATTCAGCTTAGGGCGAATTGTCTTCCAATCCAGAGCAGGCTAAAGGTGTTCCACAAAAAGATAGTTGATTCTGAAGGGTGGTATATGTGTCCTCTTTGAAAATACTTGGACGAAGATTTGGACCATTTTCTTCGGAAGTGCCCGGTGCTTTCTGATTTAAGGTAAAAGTACTTACATGGGATTGTTTTGCTGGTTCCTGGTATTTTACAAAGTAGTAATCCAAACACAATATTTGGTATTGGTGTGTACATAGATAAGAGCTTAGAAAGATAGAAAAGATTATACAATTAATCATTAATTATTATATAGAATTAAAATTATATTCTCGCTAATTAGGTATTTTTCGCTATGTATTATGTTTCTGTGCGCTTTTTAATTTGTTCTGCTGGTGATTTCCTTATTTTTTATTTAAATTTTTGTGTGTATATGGCCCTTGGGCTTTTGAAATACACGATCTATCTTTATATCTATCTATAGGGCGGTTTCGCGATATCCCGGAAACACTTTCCTGCTCCATTGTACGTATCAAAAACCGCATGAAAACGAAGTGGGAAAGTAGAAAGCGAAGGCGACACTTGGAGCACAAAAGCTGGTGGAATATGTCTGCTATAGCTATGTAGCTATGTTCTTCCATGTTTATGGCCTGTTTGAAAATTACGCCTGAAATATGGGTTCCAGCTCCCCTTTCAACGACCTGTCAGGATTAACTTTCCCAAAAAGCGGATAGCGTTTCTAAGTCACAAAAACCCAAATCGAACATTATTCCTGTACAACTTCATTCACGGAAACACATGTAAATTGATTCTGAATATGCTTTCCAAGTCGCGAAAACCACCCTCACTATATAAGCCAGTCTCAATGAATTTTCAATCTAGAAAACTTTTTTTTTAACCTGGATGACTGAATGGCTAAACCTACAAACTATCAGCGTGGGACTGGGACATTCAGTCATTTCAGCATTTTTACTTACCTTTTTATCAATTCATTGAGGAAAGGAAAAAATTCTTGAGGAAAGCACAAAATTGATTTTTTTTTCAATAGAAACTTTTCTGTTTTTGAGATTAAGGCGAAATGAACCAAAAGTTAATGATTAAAATTGGCACCACACCAATTTTCGTCTGAAACATATATAAAACGTTAAGGAACCTTTATCCTTTTAGAACCAAGAAAAATTAAGAATTAAAAGCCGACCGAAATAGACGGCAATTACAACAGTTTTCTAAGTTAGTCATTTTTTAAATTAAAAAAAGGAACAAAATAAAAACATTATTAGAAATCTGTCACGTTTTCAATCAAACAGAAATAATGGCCATATTTTTGGCATGAGTTGAAAAACTCGGATGTCAAACGTTATCCAGTTTGTTCTGAAAAAAAAACTTCACCTTAATCGTCTGTCTGTGCCATCAGTATGTAAGGCAAGCTATTTTTATTGTTTTGCTCAACCACTGGCAACGGTTTTTACAAGATGCAGTTTGTATGGATTATGATCCCTGGCCCCTGAGTTAACTTGCCTTGGTTAACCTGGGTCAACCTTAAAATGAATCGTTGCAAACGAGCCTAGAATAGAGGTGTCTGGAATGTCATTGTGCAACTGCTTCTCTTTCCATAATCCAATGTTTTCAAACTTAACTCTCCCTGGGAGAAGCCAAAAATACGTTTAGTGTGTCACCTTTAAGCCTATTGCTGTGGTTGTTGTGCTTCCTGTTATTTTTTTTTTCCCTGCGATATTAAAATTAACTATTTATATTTTGTAACAAATCAGTTTATCCCCTTTTCTAACTTGATGCTAAAATGACCAAGGTCTTACTACAGCACACTGAAGTAAAAATTCCCATCCCCTTTCTTCATAATTCATGGACATAGCCCTATGATGAAGAATGAGTTTACTAATTTCGTTGTTTTGCAGTCTTTTGTGCATTTATTTTGGTATCTGTGCTTTTTATTTTCTCTTCCGAACGAAACAATATAATAAAAATTCTTTTGCTTCTTTACATTAAGGGCATAGGGAAAACTGCCCCCCCCCAATACCCTAGTTTGCTCCAGAAGATGAAATTTAACGTCTTCAAAATAGTCCTATAGAGTCCTATATAATTCAATCCTAAATAATTCAAGCATCCACAGAAACAGATCAGTTTTCTTCAGTATACCTTTGCCTTTACTGTACTACATAGCTGATTTTCACTGTCATTTTCACTTAACTTGAGAAAATAGACTTCAACTCCCCCCTTCAAGATTTTGATTAAATTATGCCACTGGTATAAATCCATCCCAGCCTCCTATCTCCTTGCTCTTTCTTCTTGCTCTTTGGATTTGGTCCTAGACTATATAAAAAAGCTTGCTACTTTTGCTGGTTGTCAGTATTTTTTTTTACTTATACCTCGTCAACAGTTGGCCCCCAATGCCAAATAATACTAATTTGAAGAAAAAAAAGCTGGAAGTGGCTCTGAAATTCCAGTAAACATAAATTTTCTGAATGTAATGAAGTAAAAATGTTGTTACTCAGTGGTTTAGCTCAGAGGAGAGGATGAACAACGCTATTATTTTTTCACAAGAAACAACAAATAATGGACATGTTTAGAATTTTTTGAATTGTAGCTTTTTTTTAATTTTAGCATTCTGTGCGGGGGGAGGGGGGGTGCCCTTGACCTTGTCAAGGCTCTTAATGCCACCAAAAGAATCCGAATTCGAGCATTATTAATATTTATATGCTAATTCTTAAATTACTAAATATTACTTAAAATATTTTTTATTGGCCAATTTTTACTCTTTAAAGTTTATGTCACTCTGTCCTTAAGAATAACTCTGTTTCAGTTAAAAAAAAAAAAAAAAAAAAAAAAAAAAAAAATGGAGGTATGTTTAGATGTGTGTCTTTGCAATTGTTATGATGGGTGCTAGCCTACCCTTCAGGGTAGCTCCTAAAGGAAGGTCTAGTTTGAATTTGAATTAAGTGCTTAGCATGTGCACCATTTAAAAGTTACAAATCCCTAAAGTATAGGAGACATATGTTAAAATCATTAGGGATACTGAAACAAATTTGCCAAAATTCTGTAATTAATTGTTTTTGCGTTGACTTTAAGATAAATATTCAACGTCACAAAACTTTCAACTTCATGAAAACATACATCTGTATTCCTTTAATTTAAGGCTTCGATTTCTGTTCTTCTTGTGTGTTTTCAATAAGGAATGGGTAAGACTGAAAAATTGGATGAGAGAAAGCAACAGGAGATGTCCGTCATATACAATTGCTCAGCATCTTCTCTTGATCGCCTTGCAAGAAAGCAAGACTTATTGTTATTTGTGCATTATATCTAACCCACCGCTATACACGAAAGAAGTCAATTTTGGTTAATCCTAATGAAATAAAACAAAATAGGATGAATATATAATAGTTTAAAAACAAATTTGGGCTATATGTTTGCATATTAGGGGGGGGGGAGGTAAAGCATAGCATATATTAAATACGTAATCTAACCAAACCTTGTACCCCCTCCTAAAACCCAAAAATTAACATTTTAAATATTGTAGACTCAATGAGAAACCACGCTTTGCGATCAATTTATCTAGCAAATACCCGTTTTGTCTGGTTTCCTGTCTGGTTTCCATATGCAGTTTATAGCGCTGAGTTAGATATAATGCACCAGTACCGACTTATTTTAGGAGGGGAATGGGGTTCCAGAATTTAAAATTTCAAAAATAAGCAAATTATGAGAAAAATACAAAAAATAATGTGAGGAATCATCCTTTGGAGAGGAAGACAAGCCCTTGCCTTTCTCCTCTCTCTCTCTCTTTCTTTATTTCTCCTCCCCTTCTGTTACCTTTTCTGAGAGAGAGTTAAATATAATGTAGAATATCACTGCTAGAACCACTAACAACTGACGGCAGCACCATATCGCTTGTTGCCAGCACAGCTGCGCACATTCTTCCACCGCTCAATCTATTCAAAATTTTCACTGTTCGCCAGTTTCTTTGAGCTTCGAATCTTCTTATATCCTTTACTATGACTTCCTCCCACCCCATTCGGCATAGACCTGCTTTTTGTTTGGCCCTGGATGGATTGCCCAACAGGAAAATCTTTGCTAATATATCATTCTTCATTCTCAATAGGTGACCTAACCATCTTCACCTGGGAATATGAGATCGAATGACGTTTTTATACAGCTTATTGTTTGATACACGGTAAGTCATACGGGTACCTGATGCTATCCTTAGACAGTTCCTCTGGAATACATTTAACAAATCTTACTTATTCCTGCAAACCATTTTGAACTGTGAAAAAAATAACCTGCGGCTCGATTATTCTACTATTTGCATCTTTTTTGTATCTACCATGCTTACTAATAATGCTGCACAGGTAAGTTGAGCTGTAAGCTACAAAGATGAGGGACACAGTAAACCATCCACCTGCTTGGTTTTCACGTTGCCTAACATCACCTCCTCATCCCCATTTATATCTAGTCGCTGAATGCGTCGAATGCTGATGAAAAACTTTTTGAGTCTCTACAGTAGTTTTTTTGTGTGTGTGTGTTTCACTATGAACGGGGATTTTAAAGCTGCCATTCATGCGTCATGCAATGCCTCTTGACATACTAAATGCAATACAAATTGTATGTTTCGACCGTGTTATCGTTTCTGGGCTTTTTCATGTCTGTTTACGATTCAAAAGGTATAAAGATGGTCTTTTATTCCTAACAAATCACTCTAGCACCAAGTCATTATGCTCACGTACTGTAATTTAGACTCATAAGTGCATTTTTTTTTCAAGGGATAAGACCCCAAATTCAAAATCACTTCATCTCTATGAAAGTTCTAAGTTCTGAGTTCTTTATTTAACAGTAAAAATCATAATCAAAATACTACTTCAGCAAAATCTCCCCCCATAAGGCTCCATGGCCGGGAAAGAATAGGGGAGAAAAAAATGCCAACACAAAAAAAAAAATCCAAAAAAATCCAGTCACCCACCTTAATAATCCTCAGAATGACAAGCTAGGCAGGGGGTAGCACATGTTTTCACCAACTCAAATAACTATCCAGCTCAATCCAGAAACACCAACACCAAGGGAAACTAGAAAAAAATAAATTGCTAGCTAGAAATTCCCTAACATAATTTTTGAACATACCATACGAGTGGCAGCTTCGTGCAGACACAGGGAGTGTGTTCCAAATCCTGTTGCAAGTTGTCAGAGGGTTGAAGTCAGACCTCACTGATGGAGTATGAAGAATCTGTAAATCTTAAAGCGATTTCCACACAAAAAATTTTCTCTATAGGAAGGAGGAGGGGGGACAGTGAAAAAAACGCAAAATTCAGTTAGTTATATAATCAAAATCACAAGTCACTTTTACTCATTGTTTGCTTAGTGGAGTTCATCTTTTTGACAGAACCGTCACTCATGTAAACTAAGATTGCCATCTGCATGCCGAATACCACAAGGACCACCAACCCAAATAGCAGAAGCAAGAATTTGACAGAAAACTATGCGTAATGTGGTGGGTTTTCTTTAGGTTTTCTTAGCTCTGAAGACAGATTGCAAGATGTATATCATTACAAATGGCAGCATCCTGTCGTGGTGGCCTGCATCCACCTTTGAAATACAAGGTGTCAGTGGAATAATTTTTACTAAAATAGTTACACTAGGAAAACAAAAGTGAATTCGTGTATTTAGTGCAACTCCCCCTCCCCATCCACCCTTAGAATTAAAGACTTTTGGTTGTCTTAGGATGCCAGAATTAGAGAGCTTCTACTCTGACTATATACGTCTTTGTCTCTGCTTAAATTCACTGAAAGTTAGGAGCAACATTAAAATTTAATACGAACAGAAATTATTATGTATATGAAAGGGTTCGCCCCCTCGTCAATACCTTGCTTTTTACGCTAAAGTTCAAATTTTGTTCCAATCCTTTAAGCACAACCGCTGAATCACAAAGACCGTTTAATTAGAATAATTAGGGTACTAAAAAGTACGAATAATTAGGGTACTCTTTTGAGGGTACTAAAAAAACTTTAGCGTTTAAACGTTTAAGAGCGAGGCATTGACTAGTGGGTGAACCCCCTCATATGCGTAATAATTTCTGTTCGTTTGAAGTTTTAATCTTGCTCCTTACTTTCAGTTGAAAAAACTTGTTTTTTTTAATTTAATTTCTGATAGTTTTTAAATAATGCTGGGAAATCCGTCGCCCTCTTCAATGAAATATCCCTTCCCCCGTGAAAAATTACTCCATAGAAAGATCTTCCCACTTAACCCTCCCCGACCCTCCACCAGAAAAATCCCCCCTGAAAAAGTCTGTATACTTCCCAATAACCAATACTATATGTAGACAATTGGCAAAGTTCATAGCTTGCAGCCCTTCCCCCGTGGAATTCGGGGGATTAAGTCATCCTCAAGGACATAGTTATTAGATTTTTCGACTATGTTGAACAAAATGACTACCTCCAAATTTGATAGGTGATTTTGGGGAAAATGAGCCTGGGAGGGGGCTTAGTTGCCCTCCAATTTTTTGGTCACTTAAAAAGGGCACTATAACTTTTAATTTTGTTCGAATGAGCCCTCTCACAATATTCTAGGACCACTGGTCCACACGATCCCCCCTGAGGAAAAAAATAACAACAACAAAAAAATAAACATATAATGAAGCATCCATGATCTTTCTTCTGACAAAAATACAAAATTCAACATTTTTGCAGATAGGAGTTTATAACCTTTTCATCAGGGTTCTCTGATACACTGAATCAAATGGTGGTATTTTCATTAAGATTCTCTGACTTTTAATACGGTGTTCCCCTATTTCGAAAATAAGGCAAATTTTCTCAGGCTCGTAACTTTCGATGGGTAAGACTAAACTTGATGAAAATTATATATTTGAAATCAACATAAGAATTCCATTCTTTTGGATGTACCTATTGGTATCAAAATTCCGTTTTCTAGAGTTTCGGTTACTATTGAGCCGGGTCGCTACTTACTTACAATTGGGTACCACGAACTGTTAGAAAGTTAGCCAGCTGTTTGTCAAACGTGACTGGGAGCCTTAATCCGAGTAGAAGAAGCAGGAATTAAATAGGAAACTTCGTATAATAAGATCATTTTGTTTGGTTTTCCTAGTTCTGAGGTCGGATTGTAAGATATACATCCTCAAAGATGGCAGCATATCTTAGTTGTTGTCTGCATTCAACTTTGAAAAGCATGGTATCAGTGGAGTAATGTTTTACTAAAATGGTTACACTGGGAAAACACAAATCAATGCGTAAATGTACTGCGTTGGTTTTACTGCAGATTTACAGCAAATTTACAACCGTTGGTTTCCCTAGGATGCCGGAAGTAGAGAGCTTCTATTCCAGCCATGTATGCCTTTGTCTCTGAATGACTCTGAAAGTTAACCTGTTGTTCCCAAATATCAAACATCACAGGGAGCACTAACCCAAAAAGCAAAAGCAGGGATTTGATACGAAACTTTGCATAGCAATGTCGTTTTTCGTTTTGTTTTTTTAGTTCTAATTTCAGATGGCAAGACATGCATCATCATAGATGGCAGCACATCGTCATGGTGGTCTGCATACAACTTTGAAACGCAAGGCATCAGTGAAGTAATTTTTGTTATAGTAGTTACACAAGGAAACATTAGAAAATCCAAGAATTAGGTCATATGACTACTGTTACTGTGCCAAAGGCATATGTAGTCTTGAAAGGAGTTTTCTAGTTATGTCACCCTAGGTAAACCAACAAGTAAAAAAGATTAAGTGATAGTGTCTCCCTATGAAATAACGTGAGGGTTGAGTAACCGTGGACCCTTTTTTGTAGGTTACAACTTTAGTTCTTATTATCTCATATTTTTAATTATAAAGAGTAGGGGGAGGGGGTAGTAAATCAACGTATTGATTTCTGTATTACCAGTGTGGGCACACTAAGTATTCAGTACACTAAGTGCAATTTAAAAGATTGATTCTAGAATGTGTAAATTTGAAACATAATGTTACAAGTAAAAAGCGCGTTTCTTAAGACTAGAATAGAATATTTGAGAACTTCTATTCCAACTATATATGTCGTTGTTTTTGCAACTTAGCTGGTAAGTTAATCCGGGCAACAGAAGCAGGAGTTTGACAGGAAACTACGAATAATGAGGTCGTTTATGTTTTTCTTAGTTCTGAGGTCTGATTGTAAGATGCACATCGTTAGAAGAAAGTTTTGATTATATTTAGAATTCAGTTAAGTGACCTGCGATCTTTGTCTAGTTTAAAGTTTTCTCATCTCTTCAATTTCTTATTGGCAACAAACAGATTTGAAGCAGTTTGTCCAAGCTGAGAGCAATAAGTTCAGCGTAAAACTTGAGAACAGAGGGCAAAGGACGAACTAAATGATGACATTTCAAATTGTTGTAACTGCTATCTTACAATTGGAATCATTTCCACAAAAATGAGATTAACCATAAAAGCACAGCGGCTTTCATCTTATATGTGTGGTAGTTTCTTTTTCGGAATCCTTTTTATTATGGTTGATCAATAAAAACTATGGGTGTTCAATTTACTTACTTCGTTACTCGGCAAAGGCTTAGAATTTCCTTAAAATGGTGGAACTAAAGTTTTGACAAATACAGAAATAATTTTATTAGTAATATATTTTGTTGGGTTCAAGGCTGTATTCAAAGGAAGGGTTAAGGGGTTCTTCCCCCCCCCCCCTTAGAATATTTTCAGACTTGTAAAAACGTAATAAAATTGCACGAAGACACATTTTTTACGCGTTTTTCAAAGTTTTTCTTGTAACCCCTCTCCCACACCTCAAAAAAAAAATCTTTGATACGACCCTGGTTTGATCTAAGTGGCCATCAACATTAATTCGAGATACAACACAAAAATACTTATTTCTAAGCCATTTTTTTCCAAAAAGGGGGTTAGGCTTAATGAATAACGTGGAAAAGCCTGCTACGCATAATAGAAATGTCTAGTCAGGGTTGTATCCAGCATATTTTTTGGGAGGGGGTGGCTTACAATAGATTTTTTTTATGGGGGGGGGGGAGGGTTAAAAAAAAGATTTAAAAAACGCATCAAAATTTATTTATATTAATTTTTGTTACGTTTTTTACAAGTCGGACAAACATTTCGGGGGGGAGGGGGAGGGGTCAAACCCCCTAAAACCCCTGATACGGTCTTTTGTCTAGTCATGGCTATCCATAGTAAGCAAACATCAAAATAATTTTTTTTTAAAATGGCTTGTAAGAAAAAATCGCCACTTGTAGCTGACTCGGAAGCAGTAATTCTTATCTCGATTAAAGTTACGAGGTAATAGTAAAATGTTATCTTGAAAATGTATTAAAGAGCACAGTAACATGAGTAAACTGCTTATTAAGAAAATAAAAATGGATTTGTAGTACTGGATATGCTTGTTGCAGCTGCCTTTTCAGCTCCTTTATGATTGTATTAATTAAAAAAAACTTTTTCTACAAAATCACTTTTTCAAAAAAAGTAAAGAACTCCATCAAATTAAAAATAAAACGAAAATAGAATCAAATAATCTACCAAGCATACAACTACCATAAATCAGTATCATAGGCAGCGCGCTACCGCTGCCTAAGTAAAGAACGATGTGGGCACAATGTGTGTGTTTTTTTTTTATTTTTTATTTTTTTTCATAGCTGGGCACTTCGTATTGAAGGAGTTGTCGTAGAAAGTTCGAAAAGGGTTCATTCGATTGGAAATTGGAGTGGCTAGTGCCCTTTTCAATAGTCGAAAGTGATTGAAGGGCAACTAGCCCCCCCCCACGCCCATCATTCCCCCAAACACATCCAATCAAAGTTTTGAGATAGCCATTTTGTTCAGCGTAATTGATTTCCAGATAGAAAATATCTTTTTGAGGAGGACACTCCCCCACAACCCTCGGGGCAAGGGTTTTAAGTTATAACCTGGGGGCATATAAGGTTTTTATAGAAGGAGTTGTCATAGAAACTTCAGAAAAGGCTCATCTGATTGAAAATTGAAAGGGCTAGAAAATTCCATACCCGGACACTTCGTATCGAAGGAGTCGTCGTAGAAACTTCAAAAAGGGCTCATTCGATTGAAAATTGGAGTGGCTAGTGCCCTTTTGAATAGTCGAAAGTGATTGGAGGGTAACTCCCCCCCCCCACCGCCCTTCATTCCCCCAAACCCATCCAATCAAAATTTTGAGACAGCCATTTTGTTCAGCAAAGTTGATTTTCACATAAAAAATATGTTTTTGAGGAGGACACTCCCCCAAAACCCTCAGGGCAAGGGTTTTAACTTATGCCCTGGGGGCATATAAGGTTTTTATAGAAGGGGTTGTCGTAGAAACGTTGTCGTCGATGCTGATATTCATTCCTTAGAATCTTAATTAATGTTTGATTTCTTAAAGTTATAAAAGTGAAAACATCTGAAAGAACTTTTTTCAGTAAAGTACAAATTATATTCTCGCTTTTAGAAAGCATAGGGGTTTTGATTCTGTTATTTATTTTAATTTCTGTTTGTTTTGGGTTTCATTTTTTTATTTATTCTGATTTGTGGTAGTTGTATGCTTGGTAGATTATTTGATTCTATTTTCGTTCATTTTTGGTTTAATGGTTCTTTACTTTTTTTTGAATTTTTTTTTTTAGAAAAAGTTTTTCAATTAGTTTCTGTTCGTTTTATATTGAAATAGACTTTTTCAGGGAAAAAGAAAGTAATTGTTTAAATTTTTTTCTTTAAGAATTTATAGTTTGTCCTGCTATTTTTATGCTGGAGAAACTTTTTCAGCAATTTTTAACAACATAAACTCTTTTGAAAATCGTGACACAAATAAAACTGTTTAATTTAGTCATATAAATCCTGTAGTTGACCTGATAAATAAAAGTTAATACCATTCCCAAAAAGTTATATCTACGCTCTTTCACAGCCTGGATACAATTACACTTTTTGATTTTTTTAAATTTTAAGAGCAAAAGAATTAACAGAAGTACCCCCGAAAATTTGAACTTAATACCCTCAATATTTCTCCGTATATTGCTGAGATGTCTTATTGGCAACCAGCACAAAAACAGAATGTTCTGATTTAATTTTAAAGCAAAATTTACTTTTTAAGCATAATGGGAAAATTACATAACTGTGGGGGGTTGACCTACACAATAACCCTAGAGATATAGCTACTAGACCATTCAGCTATACTGAACGAAATGACTGAAAAATCTGAAAAATTATGAGCTAAAGAGGAGGGCTAATTGCCCTCCTCTTAAGGGTCAATCATTTTTGACCCTTAAGAGGGCACTAGAACTTTTAATTCTCAATCTAATTAGCTCCTTTAAAATATCAATGATATTACTAGCTATGACAGAACATCGCTGCCTATGTCCTTATATGCCCTATAGTGATTATATGCCCTTTTAATAACTGCTTGCATATAGGTTTTCCGTTTGATTGAAACTCCTCCTAAACATTCCCTAAAAGTTTCAACTTAATACCATTAATGTTGTTAGTTACAGTAACCGTAGAAGCAGCATTAAATGAATACACACAGTGTCTTCTGGCTAGATCAAAATCAACAACCTATAAAGGTGTGAAGATGAAATTTTCGGAGAAGACAACTTGCTATCCGTATGCAGGTTGTCAAAAGGGCATATCAGCAATATCTTAGGAACAGTTTCGTGTGTGAAATTAAAACTTACAACGCTTGTTGTGGGGGTGTTGAACTAACCAAAAGACAATATTTGCATCATAATACTAATGCGTCTACTCCTACATCTATTGCTACTATTACTATTACTGCTACTACTACTACTGCTTTTAAAGCTAAGACTACTACTATTAACTGAACGTCTACTACTACTACTATATTTACTGGTGCTACTACTACAACTAATAAACCTAAGGGCAGGGGCGTCCTGACCCTGACGCCCATCCCTAAGGGTATTAAGGCGAAAATTTTTGGAAATATTGTAAGTGTATTGAAATGAATCGAAACACACTATTCCCATATAGGTTGTCAAGACGACGTATCAGCAATGCTTCAGGACCGGTTGATGGTATTAAGTTAAAAATTCCATCGTATGTTGAAGGGGATATTGAAAAGAAAGGTGCTATTTACATACTGCTACTAATGCTACTACTGCTACTACAACTATGGCTCCTCATAATTTCTGAACCTTCAAACAAAGCTGGGAAATTGATGTCTCAAAACTTTGAAATGATGGATGTGAGGTGGGGGGAGGTTTCTCTCAAATCACTTTGACTCTTAAAAAGGGCATTTTAACTGTCAATTTAAAATCAAATGAAAACCCATCTGAATTTAATACGACCACCCATTCCATAAAAACCTTATATGCCCCCAGGGCGCAATTTAAAGTCCCTGCCCCAGGTATGGGGGGCAAACCTGGAAGCATTTTTATATGTTCTTTGGACAATTTTAAATAAAATTGCCTTTGAATAATTTGAATCAGATGCATTTGTTGAAAAGAGGGGTAGTTGGGTGAGGGGTTGCTTCTGGACCTCCATCACTATTGGCTCCTAAAAGGGACCGAGAATTTCCAAATCCAACTAAATGAACCACATCTAAAACCTATGCAACCATTCCTTCCATAAGAACCTTAAATGCCCCAGGAACATAGCTTATAACCCTCGTCCTCAGGTGGTTTGTATCAACCTCAAAAGCCTTTTTATATGATATTTGGACTATTTTGAATAAAAGGACTGTCTCAAAATATCTATTGGATACATCTCAGGAAAACACGAAAAACACGTTTTGTTTCTTAAAAAGGGCAGTAGAACGTATGCTTACCAATCCAATGAGTCCCCTCCAAAGCATATACGGCCACCCTCTGTAGAAGAACCTTATATGCCCCAAGGGCATAACTGACAACCCTTTCCCTGAGAGCTGTATGGGGGAAGGTTGTTTTCCTCAAAGACAACCCTCCCCCATTTTGATTGGAGGTGTTAAGGCAAATGCTGAGCGTGGAGGGGGGGGGCTTTGTGCTCTCAAGTCACGTTGTTTCTTAAAAAGGGTACTGTAACTTCCAACTTGAAATCAAATAAGCCCCACCTGATGTTTATACGACCGCCCATTCAATAAAAACCTTATATGCCCACACAAAATAACTTACAACCCTATCCCCAGGACGCTGAGGGGTTATGCCATCCCTAGAGTTATTACTATCTTGAATATTGACTATTTGACCATTTGTTCTTTGGACTATTTTGAAAAAAAATCGCTATATATAATTTCAATCTTCAATCAGATACGTTTGGTGAAAGGAGGGATTGAGGAAGAGGGGGGGGGGGTAAAGCGTCCATCACTGTCGACGCTTAAAAAGGAACTAGAACATCCAATTTTCAACCAAATGAGTCTCTTCTAAAGTTAAGCAACCATCCCTTCCATAAAAACCTTAAATACGCCCTGGCCATAACTCGCAACCCTTGCCCCTAATCTCTGGGGTTTGTTTCAACCCCAAAAGCCTTGTTATATTATATATAGACAATTTTCGAATAAAATGGCTATCTCAAAATCTCTATTAGATGCATTTAGGGACAATAGAACGAGTGTGTGTGGGGGGAGGGGTAACTGTCCTCCGATCACTTTGACTTAAAAAGAGCACTAAAACGTCAGATTACCAATCCAATGACCCCCCTTCAAAGTTTATGTGACCATGGTTTCTAAAAAAATCTTGTATGTCCCCAGGACGAAACTTACAACCCTTGCCCTGAGGGCTGGGGGGATTTGTTATCCTCAAAGACATAATTACCAGAAGTCTTAAATACGTTGAACAAAATGGCTATCTCAAAATTTTGATTGAAAGTATTTGGGGAAATGATCGGCAGGGGGGGGGAGCATTTGCCCCTCCCTCTTAATTTCAAATGCTCTCAATTTCAAATCAAATGAGCCCTTTTTGAAGTTTTTACGACAGCGATTTCTATAAAACCTTATATGCCCCCTAGGACATAACTTACAGCCTTAACCCTGAGGGCTGTGGGATCGTTGTTATACTCAAAGACATAATTTCCGGGTCCTTCAACCACGTCCAATAAAATAGCTATATCAAAATGTTGATCGGAAGTGTTTGGGGAAATGGTGGGCGTGAGGGGGGGGGAAGGCATTCGCCCTCCGATTGATTTTGAATATTAATAAGAGCACTAGCCCTCTCAATTCTCAATTGAATGAGCCCTTTTTGAAATTTCTGCGACAATGCTTTCTATAAAAACCTTATATCCCCCAGGTCATAACTTACAACCTTTGTCCTGGGGGCTTTGGGGGGTTTTTCATCATCAAAGAAATAATTTCCGGAACTTTCACCTACGTTGAAGAACATGGCTATCTCAAAATTTTGATTGGATGCGTTCGAGGAAATGATGGGCGTGAGAGAGGGGTTTGTTGCCCTCCAATCAATTTCAACTATTTTCAAGGGCACTAGCCCTTTCAATTTTCAATCGAATGAGAAATTTTTGAAGTTTCTACAACAACGCTTTTGACAAAACAACTTATATGCCCCCATGGCATAACTTACAACCCTTGCCCTGTGGGCTGTGGGGGTTTCTCATGCTGAAAGACCTAATTTTTAGAACTTTAACTATGTAGAAGAAAATGGCTGTCTAAAAATTTTGATTCGATGTGTCTGAGGAAATGGTGGGCGTAAGAAGGGAGATAGTTGCCCTCCCATCACTTTCTACCATTACATAGGGCACTAGCCCTTACAATTTCCAATGGAATGAGCCCTTTTTGAAGCTTCTACAAGAACGCTTTCTATGAAAACCTTACATGTCCGCAAGGCATAGCTTATAACCCTTTCCCTGAGGGCTCTGGGGGGTGTGTCATCCTCAAATTATAGTTTCCGGACCTTTCAACTACGTTGAAAAAAATGGCTATCTCAAATTTTGATTGTACGAGGTTGGGGAAAAGATGGGCGTGAGCGGGTGAGAGGGGGGTCAGTTGCCCTCTAATCACTTTCGACTATTGAAATGGGCACTAGCCCTTTCAATTTCCAATGAGCCATTTTGAAGTTTTTGTCATCCTCAAAGACACAATTTCCAGAACTTTCAACTACTTTGAACAAAATAGCTATCACAAAGTTTTGATTGTATGTGTTTAGGGTGTGAGAGGGGGCTAGTGGCCCTCCAATCACCTTCAGCTATTAAAATGGG
The DNA here is from genome assembly GCF_049724085.1 of Artemia sp. Qi Xiang Cuo. Lineage (NCBI taxonomy): Eukaryota > Metazoa > Arthropoda > Branchiopoda > Anostraca > Artemiidae > Artemia > Artemia sp. Qi Xiang Cuo. The sequence continues at coordinate 20,798,799 of NC_142806.1, forward strand.
CACTAGCCCTTTCTATTTCCAATCGAATGAGCCCTTTTTGAAGTTTCTACGACGACACTTTCTATAAAATCCTTATATGCCCCCAGGGCATATCTTACAGCCTATGCCTGAGGGCTGTGGGGGGATGTCATCCTCAAAGACCTAGTTTCCAGAACTTTCAACTACGTTGAACAAAATGGCTATCTCAAAATTTTGTTTGGATGTGTTTGGGGAAATGGTGGGTGTGAGAGGGGTATCAGTTTTCCTCCAATTACTTTCGACTATTAAAAAGGGCCCAAGCCCTTCTAATTTCCAATCAAATGAGCGCTTTTCGAAGTTTCTACGACAACTCCTTCGATACGAACTACCCTGGTCAAAAAAAAAAATACATTGTGCCAACATAGTTCTTTACTTAGGCAGCGCTATTGCGGTGCCTATGATATTGCAGTAGATATTGCGCCTACGCAGAGAATCAGGAGTATCGTTTTTTTCATAAAAAATCAACCGAAATTTAATTTGTATATCCAGATTTTTATTCGGGTGGGGGGAATTCCAAAGAGAGCCTGAGATCTCTCAAAAACGACACAAAATCATACAAAATATGAATAACCGAAGAATTTGAAAATGGGAAGACCTATGAACTATGAAATATAATCCAGAAGGTTTTGAATACAAGTTGAAATGATAAATAATAATGTTTTAAAAATAAAACAAATTTTTTAAACAGGAGTATATGACCGGAGTGTTTGTAAAATTATTGTATCGTCAGTCAGGTATCAAAAGGTCGTATCTTCATAATTGGAAATTTTCAGAAAAGCAACAAAAAACCTCACAACTTTTTTCTATTTCCCTTCTGATAACTGTGAAACAAAAACAGATTGTTATGCACTGATTTTACATATTGTTCTGTTTTTGTTTTATGATTTTCTGAGGGGAAATAAAAAAAAGTTGTGAGGTTTTTCATTTGCTCTTCTAAAAATTTACAACTATAGACATACGTCCTTTTGATACCCGACTGACGATATGATAAAAGAGGGCGGAAAGTTGTGTCCACAACATTTTGTGCAGTTCTCAAGCCGTTAGGTTGTACATACGTGACGTATCAAGGTGGCGGCTGGATACCAAATATGAAGACCCTTCCAATGAAACTTGGAATATTACTTAGAAATATCCGTTTGCTAGTATTTAATTTGTAAGTTATTTATAGGGAAAAAGGAAACTAAATCCCAAAAATCTATTGCTTATTAATTCCCCCTTAACTTAAAGTTAAGTTAAATGATACTACTACATCCAGTTTGATTGACTAAAAATCAACAATCTTGGGGGATAAATTTTGGGGGAGGCCCTGGAGAGACTCGATCACCCTCTTCTTGTTCTCAAGGAATGTGACGTAGGCCTTAGTAAGGCTCAGTTTCCAGAAAGTTGCGACCATGTCAGGACATGTCTTGAGCATTTAGGCTTTCTTTGAAAGGTGTTGCTCTTGCTACTGCTTTTTTGAAAGGTTCTGGTAATGCTTTTAAAATAAAAAAAACACTATGACATATCAAAATTTTTAGACAATTGCACAAGAAATTACCATGGAAAAGAAACAAAATAAAACGCTCTAGAAAACACGCTATTTAAAAAAGAGAGCAAGAAACAAAAACAACTAAAGAGAAAAATAACAGAAGAAAGAAAATGAAACTCTAACAGAGCATGATTTTTGATGAGAGAGCACAAAACAAAAATACTAAAGAGAAGCAAACACAAAAGGAACAAAGTAAAATTAAAAAAATACACTATAGTGGAACTTAACCTTTAGATATGACCACGAATTCAAAAGCCAGTAAAAAGAAACAATATCAAGCACAGTCTCATGTCCTGCATTTTTCACAGTTTAACAACCCTAAGGCAGATAAATTAAAACAAAAAGAAAATCAAACAATTACGAACGGACAAGGAAGCAAACAAAACAGGAAGCAAAACGGAAAACTAAAAATAAAAAATTAAATGAAACTACAAAGAACTTTTTGGTATTTTCTTTTGTTTGCTTGCTTTTTCGTATTATTTTCCTTTGGGGCTCTAGCTGTATTGAAGAGTCCAGCTCCGCTGTATCACTGGAGCAGACTTCGAGCCACAGAATAGCATCACTGCCATCACAACTAACAAAATAATAACAGTTCATTAAGTTAAACAATATGGCAAAACATGTGCAAAGTCAAAATAATACAAGTGTTATTGCCAAATGTCTTTTGTATAAGCAACGTTACTATTCAGAGTTGCCATACAAATTAATTAGTTCTATTAATTATCTAGCAACTATTAATTTTAGTAAGTCGACTTTCTCAGGAACTGATATTAACAAGTAACTTTATGAAACACACTCTATAGAAAGAAGCAATGTCATTTAAGCATATTTTTTCATCTGTCAGATTTAGTACATTTCGACTATCTAGAACCTATGTTCCCACCAAGAAAAAAAGCTGATAGTCAGAAATCTTTATTCTATAACTGTGGGAAAATGTGCCTTTTTATAAGTAGTAGTAAAAAGCTTTAATTCAACAGTGATACCCTGGGTGGCAAACAATTAATGATTAAGTTATTCTATTCAATACATGATCACGAAATATTTGTCAGTATACTCAAATGATACTAAAACAAGTATTAACGATTTTCTCACATCATGGTTATAGTTTGATATACCACCCGCATGGGATGATAAGCTATTGTGGACTCTGAATATAGGATGATTAGTAATACAGGTGTCGTTATATGAAAGGGTTGTAGAGTTTGAAATGTAGTAGCTGACATTGCTGAAAAGCTACAATTGAATAGGCATAAAGGATACCTGATACGTTATTATTAGGAATGATAATCCTATTTTTAGATCATAGCCAAACGACATTGGAAGCAAAGGCAGCCGTAAGCTTAAAAATTCCTAACAGAAATATAAAACTACCCAGATATACTCGAAAGCTTTTTTTCTTATAGAAAATTGAATTTCATTAAAATATAGACCATCTAGAACTTTAATTACGAATGCACTTAGTAAACCTTCCGTCAAGTTTTCATTTGTAACTCAAATTGACGATAATCTACAAGGAGCAAAAGACTGAAATTATTTTAAAATTGAAGGTAAAAAAAAAGGAAAATTATGCTAAAAAATAAGGTTTCTTTTCAACAAAACTTCTTCAAAGAGGGTAGCCGTTAAAAAGGGCGAATAATATCCTATTATTCAATTATGTATAACAAAAGGTGCAGTAGAGTTTTAAATGTAGTAGGTGACATTGTTGAAAAGCTACAATTGAAATTGAAATGGCATAAAGAATACCTGATACGTCATGATTAGGAATAATAATCCTATTTTTGGATCATAATTAAACAAATTCGAAGTAAAGGCAGTTATCAACTTAAAAACTCCTTAAAAGTTTATAGAATTATTTAATTTATGGATATATGCAAATTTAACTAATTTATAGATATACGTGAAAACTGTTGTTTTATATATTTTTTTTTTACAGATAATTCAGTGTCATTAAAATGTAGAGAGTCTGTAATTTGGATTAAGAATATTTCCTCAAATCTATGTTTGTAAATGAAATTGACGATAATCTATAAGAAGAAGTGAAAAATTGTGAAATTATTTTAGAATCGAAGGTAAAAAAAAGAAAGAAAATAATACTGAAAAAAAATGTTTATGTTCAACCAAACCTTTTTAATAAGGGAAATTCTTAAAAAAGGTGAATAATGTCCAATGTAAACAAAAGGTTTTGTAGAGTTTGAAATATAGTAGCTGAACTTGCTGAAAAGCTACAATTGAAATTGAATAGGCATAAAGGATACTTGGTATGTTATTGTTAAGAATGATAATCTTGTTCCTGGATCATAATTCAACATTATTGGTAGCAGGGGTAGCTGCTGACTGGAGAAATTTTGGTCTTCTTTTCTGTTTTAAAAATAGAACTTCTTTTTAAAATAGCATAAACTTAACGTCAACCCAATGAGAAATGCACCAGTTCTTTCTAGTGAAAATATGGCTTAAACAATTTTTTTTTTCAAATTGCAAATCTGAATGTAGTCTGAAACTAATATTATAAAAGAAAGTTTGGTTTTCACAGGAATGTCTGGACTAGATGAACTAGAACGCTCCATCGATCCAGAAATAATATGTAATCCGTGAGGCTGGTACCCGTCAGTGGCTGTAGGTCAGACTCAGCCAAAATGCAAACATTAAAGGTACTGCAAGGTCAGTGATGTTTATGTTTTAAAAGATTTTTCTAGCGGACAACTTTTCTTCAACTGTAATTGTAATTTCGTTACTAAATAAAAAATTAGCTTTGACCTGTCCATCAAAGTTTTTTAACCTGATTTTCAACGTGAGTCTGAACTGTTCTAGTTGACAATGGTATTTTTAGTACGGGACCGTTTATCAACGGGTTTTTCAAGACTCGCCATCTGTAAATGGTTTTCCGTTGCTATCAATGCTATGAGCTGCAAGGAATCTGGCAGATTTAGCATGACTGTTGGTCGTATCATAATTCTTTAAGAATTTGTTTTATTTTCCCAAATTTAGTACAAGTTTAGCATTGTCTTCAGGTTTATCTTAATTTGTCGTTTCAATCGCATTGCTGTGTCAAAGCGGTGCTCAATATTGTAAGTCCGGGCAAGACCATATCCAGGTAGGTAGGTTAGGGGGCTTACCCCCTCCCCAAAAATATTTTCCCCACTCGTTCAAAATTCATGTAAACAAATTCCTGATTTTTGTTTTTTTTGTAAATCTCCCCCCGCCCAGAATAAATACCCCCTCCACAACCAAAAATCCTGGATATGGCCGTGAGTCCTGTCAATCCATACGTTTTTGTCCAAAGCTGACATATTTTTAGTTCCACGGAAATTTTTTTTTAATAATAATGTTTCTGTTTTTATTTACTTTCCACAGTTTTCAACTGATATTAGCGACGAATAAATTTGCTTGACTTGACTTGACTTTTATTTTCAACTAATAATACATCATACTTAACTGGCACTTACAACACATTTTTTGAATAACATTATCAACAAACGTAGAAATGGTAAGAACGTATGACGTTTTATTAAGCCACTATTGTGACTTGAGCAGCGTCACACAATCTTTTATCATAAACCAAAACTCATTCACTCTTTTCATACCATTCAATACAAATTAACTCAATTTAACATTTTTTTTTAACTTTTTGTTATACAACTTAATTACAATTGAACATTTTTTTAAATAAATAAATAAAAAAATAAATAAAATAAAAAAATAATTCCCACCCAACAAAAACTTTTTTAATCTAATTTTAAGCTGAAACTGGTTTTTTGACTCCCTAATGCTCTCCGGGAAACCATTCCGCAAATTAACTGCATAATTTCTAATTGCAAAACTAGATCGACTCGTACTCCTTACTTCTGAGACTAAGCTTCCACGACCTCTAGTCCTATGATGATGATAATCAGAATTAAACTTAAAAAAAATCTCTAAAATATTCTGGAGATAATCTATTAAGCACCTGGTAAGTAAACACTCCCGCCTGATGGTCCCTGATCTGATGAATATTTAAAATTCTAAAACTAATAAAAGATTCCCGCGTATGCTCATACTGAACAAACTCACCCAGTACTCGTAGTGCCTTATTCTGAAGAATCTGCAGTCTTATAATATTTGAAGTAAAATTAGATGCATAAATACAGCAACCATAAACAATAAAAGGATGAAAAACAGTATGATATATATTTCTTAAAACACTTAAGGGCAACACGTGTTTCAAACACCACATCACTCCAAGACCTCGTGCAAGTTTAGAAGAAATCATATTTATGTGTTTCTTCCAACTCAAATTATTATCAACATAAAATCCTAAATATTTATTTTCAAAAACCTGTGAAAGCGACAAATTTTCAAATACTACGGAAGCACTATTTACAATTTTTCCTACCCTACTAAAAATCATATAATTTGTCTTAGAAGTATTAACAGCAAGGTAACTAAAGGAGGTAAACACCAAAAGGTTTTCCAGTGTTCAGTTTGCTTTATCCACTAGTTCTTCCAGTGACTGTGCAGAAATCGTCAAAGTAGTATCATCTGCAAATGCTGTAACAGTTGCTTCAGGCATGTAGAACCCCAGAGTATCTATGTATACGGGAAAGAGTAATGGACCAAGGACTGAGCCCTGAGGAACTCCACATTTTACAGGATAGACTCCGCTAACAATGTCATCTATCATTACTTTAGTTGACCTTCCATACAAGTATGATTTAAACCAATCCAAGCAAACATCTTTTATCCCTAGACTAGATAAGCGACACAGCAGCAACTCAAAATCCACAGTGTCGAAGGCTTTTTTGAAGTCAACAAAGATCGTTAAAGGAATAAGACCTTTTTCTAGAGCTCCATTGATTACATCCAGAAGATGATGAACAGCATGGCTAGTAGAATGTTTACTGCGGAATACAAATTGGCTGTCACACAATATTCCTAGATTATCAAAATATTCATAAAGTCTCCTGTGAATTATCTTTTCATAGATTTTAGAAAAAATAGGTAATAACGAAATCGGTCGCCAATTCGATAGTTCATGTTTCTTCCCCCCTTTATACAAGGGTATTACCTTTGCCAGTTTAAGACCACTAGGGAATTCGCCGGTCTGGAGTGATAGATTTATGAAGTCAGTTAGACAAGGTAATATATAAACTAGGATAGCATTTATAGCTCTAAGATTAAATCCATCTATTCCAGCCGAGTTGGACTTCAGTCCTTTCACTGTGCTCTCGATCTCCTTTGCTGTGCACTTCTCGAACGAAAAAATGCACCCGTCGCCTCGATTATCAATAAAGGACTTCACCAGATGTCTTCTAGACTTTTTAGCTACGTCTTCCTTAATACTCGCGCCTATGGACGTGAAATATTTTCCGAATTCATCAGCCATTTCCTGTTTGTCAGTGATTTCACTTCCATTCACCATCAAACTCTTTACTCCATCATTATCATTAGTCTTCCCTTTTAAAACCTCATTTATTAGTCGCCAGGTTCCTTTTGCATCACCACTTTTACCGTCAAAAGCAGAAGCATAATATGCTTTTTTCTCACTGCGACGCTTATGGTTAACTTTGTTTCTGACTCGCTTAAATTCTTCAAATAAACTCGCATTTTCCGGGCTCTGTAAATGTTTTTCAAAAAGCTGGTTTCGCATTTCCATCATTTCAAGCAATTCTGTGGTCACCCATGGCTTTCTTGGCTCATTTTTCTTTTTCCTCATTTTCCTCAGAGGACAAGACGCCTCATATACCGGTAAGAGAATATTCATAAACCTGTCAAGTGCTGTAGTTGCATTCTGCTCTTCGCTAACTTCATCCCATGCTATAGTACTAACTTGCTCTTTCAGCTCTCTCAAGTTATTATTTCTCATATCTCTATAAACTCTCTTACTTAGGTTTTTAGTCAAAGTTTTGATACTATTTATCATACAAACAATCGGGAGGTGGTCAGAAGCAGGTTGAAGGAGAACATCACAGAATGCTTGCCTCAATAGATTTGAAGAAACAAATATGTAATCAATTAATGTTGCCGACTGAGCAGTGATACGGGAAGGAATCAGATTCACTGGGTACAAATCATGAGATAATGCAAGATTTAAAAATTCTAAATTAACACTATTTAAATTCAATAAATCAAAATTAAAATCGCCCAGAATAACCCACTCTGATCGATTAGACTGGGCCCTGCTTAAAAACATATCAAACTCCTGAAAAAATTCCTCCGGATGAGCACCAGGGGGTCTATAAACCAGGCAAACAATTAACTTTTTACCATTATTTATTTCAATCTCAATACAAAAAATTTCAATCTTACCTTCATTTCATAAATAAAGGTCCTCCCTTTCCTCAAAATTCAATCCCTCTCTCACCAAAAATGCAAGTCCCCCGCGCCCCATTGAATGCCGCGACTTCGATATCAGTTGGTAACCTGGAAAAGCGTAGGAAGAGAGAAGAATATACAAACTCAAGAATGATTCACAAATTCCCAACACATCAATCACACTATCAATATTACTTAAAAACGGAACAATTTCTTCAAAAGCCGACGTTATGTGGCAATTCCATTGAGCAACACACAAACTATACAACTCTTTTTTAATTTGACCAAAATCTTCAAAACGAACTTAGCGGCTAGGACGGAGTGGACCTGGGCATTCAACAACTCGATCTTGAACATGCAGACCTATCTGATGTGATAAAACATCATCAACTAAGAGCGAATTTTTTTCAAGCAACTCTAACCGAGGTATTGGGAGTAAACTAACCATAATAAGAAAATAAAATAAAAAGCCACGATCTCGTTTTCTTCATTAGGGATAAAACCCATACATAAACTGGAAAGAAAGGAAATAGGAATAATTGAATAATAATAATAAGAATAGATAAACACATAGAAAGACTCAAAATTTTAATACAAAAAAAAAAAAAAAAAAAAAAAAAAAAAAAAAAAAAAAAACAGGACACTCAATCACGATCGAATATGTCATTCAGAGACCAAAGTCTACGAGCAGAAGTTGCATTCTCCGGACGGACGTAGATCCGACCTTGGTTTGACCACACGAACTTATTGCCGTATTTTTCCCTTGCAGCATTCAACAATTCTCTTTTTTTCTTTATTAGGTTCTCCACCACAAAAATATTTGTGTCAACAAGGTTTTTTTTGCAAGAACTAACTTTCATAGATGTGTGATAGTCTTTAAACTTAACTCAAACTGGAGCACTTTTATCAGGGCGGCTATCATCAGAGTTCAGCCGAAACCTATGCAAAGATATAACATCACCAAGACCTGAGAACGCCATCTTATTGCGTATAATATTCATTGTTGCATCTTTTACTTCAACACCGGGAGGTTGCTTGACACTGTTGAACAGTAATGTATCCAGTCTCAACTCTTGGTCAGCATCATTGATCTTGGTTTCAATTCTAGCAACTCGATTTTCAAGTAATTCCAGTTGATTTTGACATATTTTCAGGTCTTTTTGAATCCTGTCAAATCTCGGAGTATATTCCAGTATTATCGCATCGTGAACTACACCAATTATCTTTTCAATTTCAGCAGCGGATGGTGTGGTCGAGGGGTGAATTTTAAGTGCTTCGTTAACTTTTTGCGCTATAGCCTGTTTCATATATTCTTTTGTTACTGCTACATATTTAAGAGTTCGCTCAATAAGTCCCGTAGTATCTGAACTTGTAGCCAAATTTTTATAAACAAGCGGGCTGAGAGCAAGTTCCTCAAAAGCGCCTTTAACTCCCTTTCCAACTTTTTTCATAGCTTCGGTTTTGTTTGATTCGAAACTTTTTTAATTTTGTTCCAAAACCATTTCAATTTCATGCGATCCGTAACAAAATACTTGGTACTTAAATCGACCAGATTTCTCTGCAACAGAACGGAGAATTCTGACTCGCCATAAAGGATATCTCGCAAAGCTTGCCAGAGCAAGGTCATCATCCTAAAACCAGGGCATCACGGCTTCGAAGAAAAGGCAGGAAAAAAAAAGGCAGGAAATAGACTTATCTTTAGGTGGGGAGGCCCACGGCTGCAGTGGCTATCAACTCTATGGAAAGCTGGCCCAGTGATCCATGGAGCCTGCATAGCTTTACCACCGTTTTCTGGCATCCCAGTTCACGAAAAGTAAATATCTAATCAGTAATTATCCAATCTAAAACATATCCACTTCTCGTCAAAAGCCTATCACCAACAAATTAATTGATAAACATAGGACAGGATTATACGTCGCTATAATCCCAAACTAATTGTTGTTACGAAATTCACTGATTTAATAATGTTCATAAGTTATCCGATTTTACATTTGTTTGCTCTGAACTCTGAAATAAGACTCAATATGCTTTATGTATAATGCTTTATTTATAATGCAACAAAAACATTTCTTTTATCAAAAACTCTGAGTTTCAGCTATTTTATGTAAGATGGCAAAAGAGATTTAGCAAAATAATTTAGAATAAATGACGAATAACAGTGAACCAGAGAATCAAGAGAAAAGACGAAAGAAGTCAAACAGCGTAATATTTTGCTCTTAAATAAGATATATGCAGTGTAGCAATCGGCTGCACCCGAACTGTTGTAACTCAAAAGGCAGTATGTTAAGAATATTTTAATAATTACTATATTTAAAAATAATTAATCAATCAATAATTAATTAATTAATAATAATCAATAAATAATATTAATAATTAATAAAATAATTAATAATAACTTGATAGCAGTAAAATAATTTACTACAAAGTAAAATATAAGAAAATCATCAGCAGCATGCCCAAAACCTAATGTTGTGAGGGCATACTTTGAAAATGTATGACAACAATATTAGAAAAATATTAATAAATAGATTTTTCTCTTCTTTCTCTTTTTTTCTCTTCTTTCTCTTTATTATGTTATTATAAGTGTTAATTTTAAGAGGGTAAATACTTCCGAACAAGCGTTAGCTTATGGAAGGTCATTTGTTTTTTTGCGTTGTGTTGTTTTTGGAATAAACCCTTATCTTATCTTATCTTAGAGTTAAATAGATTTTTAGAAGCAAGTCTTTAAATTCTTTGAAGGGTTAGGCGATGCAACCATGCACTAAATTAAACACCAACAACCAAACACATACAGCACATTATATTTTCATGAACTATAAGAATATTAAATTTTTGTTTTTTGTTTTAAAATTATTTTATGTGTTTTTTAATAACAAGCAAAACCAAATCGATCTAACAAAATAGTGACAGAAAACTGAATTATTTTAAACCTTATATAACTATACGTACGTAATTCTGTATGTAACTCAGATTTTAATTGATCAAATTTATCTAAAAGCTTTATGCTTGAGCTAAGCCGTTAAGACGTTAATCTAAGCCAACTGAGCTAAGCCCAAATAAGCCCAACTAACCCAAAGTCACATAACGTAGATTGCACAGGAGCGTGAAAAAAATATTTTTATATTCAGGCTTAATATTTACGACAGGTGCGTCTAAAAAGAAGGTTTTTTATGTTCCCACACTTATAAAACACTATTTTGATGTTAAAAAGCACAAATTCAAAACATTTCTACCTTTTTAGAAAGATTTATAGAAAAAGGATTGACACTGAAACTTTACAGACTCCCAGGGTTTATTTGTGGAAGATTCCAAGATTTGTGAAGATGTCAAGTAATAGTAATAATGGTGTATACTGTATATAGTTAATATACATTTTGAGGGTAATAGGCCTACTTAAAATTTGCACATTTCACCGAGATCCCAAGCTTAGGACTGGAATTGATCTCGAGGAAAATATTAAGAAATGGCTACCCTGGCAGAAAAATATAGACTTTTCATTATATTGAGGTCAAATATATCGGAAATTGGACTGAATAAGCTGATCTGTTTAGTATAATATCACAAACAGTTACTTTGTAAAAAAATGTTGCATGCTACCTTTTCAAATCTAGCTAGTCCAACGACTTTCGGAAAATTTTTGGAATTGCGCATATTCGTTGTAATGACAAGGATTCCGTTTTGACTTCGGAAGCCTATTGGTAATACCTTTTTGGACTTGGACCGCATTAAATCTGAACGATACACATTGAAATTGGCTGTAGATTCATAGTTTCAAAATAATTTGTTTTTATATCAAGTCCTTTTCTTGTTTTTTCTAGTGTAAAACAAAGCCTATTTTTTGGCTTTAAAAAAGGCGTGTTTATTTTGGCAAGTTTACATTTTGACAAGAACTATTGTGCTCGTGTTCCTTACATGGTACGGATTTGGGATTAGCTTTTGTTTATTTCTCCTTTTTTAAAATCCCAACCGGAAAGTTGTCAAAATTCATTTTCGTAAATAGGCCACTTTAAGTGTTAAATAAGGGATTGCCCACTCTCTGCTACCTGGTTTATTTCTTGGAGTGCCAGTTGTTTTGCCGTGTCATGACTCTTTGGGGTACGCAATCTATATGTGCTGCCACACATGGCACACTTCCATCACGTATGATGCACAGAACTATTATGCACAATTATTTAAAGTGGAACGAAGGTTCGAAGTATTTTTATAGATCTCTTAAGAGCTTGCTATCAGTTGTTAGCGAATTTTGTGCCAACTACATAAATAGTGTACTAGATTTTTACTTGATTTTTACATAATACCATGCATCAGCTGTTAAACAGGTAAAATATTTGGGATGACAGCACCTAGCTAGAGTTGGTTGACCAAGTTTTTCGAAATGGTAAAAAATTGCCAATTTTTTTAAAGTAATTAGGTTTCCAATGGGGTGATTCGACAATCCAAGAGAGCCCGGTTAACAGTTTCTCTCTTTTTGCATAGTTTCTCCTATCTTGCTAAGTAAATCGGTTTTGATTAGAAATAAAAATATTTATTTTATTAGTTTAATACTGATGCTTTACGAAACATGAATCTTTAATCTAAAGCAAGAGTCTGCTTAAGGGTTCTCCTCTAAATTTCATTAAGATAAAATTGAACATAGAGACCTTCGGAAGCATCTCCCTGAAATCGCAAGATTTTCATGATCCATCCTATAATGTATATTATTTTCGGTACTTGAGTACATAACTGTACACACTCGAGAAGTGAAGCCAGATTAATCCTAATGAAATATACCAAAATAGGATTAAAATATCCTAATACTTTAGAAACAAATCTGGGCTATATGTTTGCCAATTAGGGGTGGAGCGGGGGAAGTATAGCGGGTCAGCATCCAAAATGTGTTAGCTAAAATTATTCTGATTATTATGTGTTTTCTAATTTCACGCTGTCCAAATACTATACCTCCCCTCTAATGTGCAAACATATAGCCCAAATTATACAAGTCCAATATATTCTGTCACCTGTCACTTGTTTCCCACTGAGCCTAACCTAATTGTCTCTTAGTACAGACAGATAAAACTGGCCTTTTCCCGAGTTTGTAACATTATGTACATAAGTACCTTATTTTCTATATAATTAAACTATATTAACTTTTTTAAACCTCCCTGAGACGTTTCTCCCCCCCCTTAAGAAAAGAATTTCTACATACTTGGGCTCACCCCTTGTACCAAAATATCATTTTCTCCTAATTGCCAAACATAATCAATTTTTTCTCATTTACCTTGTTTGCCCAGACTCCCCCTCACTCCCCAAACTCTATCAAAGTACATTGTTGTATGCAGTTTTGGTAGTATCCAGCCCTTTGTCTCATTATATTAGAGACAGGAAGATCCGATAAGTGAGATAAAATGAGAGAAATAGTTCTGTCGGCTTCGGTGGAAAACGACCCGTAAAACAGGTCGGTCAACAAGATCGATTTGGATAAGACTCATCCTTACAATGATCAAATATCCTACTTAAAGAATTACGATTGGCCGTTGAGCTAGCATAATTCACGCTTGTTTTTTCTCCATTAGAAAAAATTATTAAAAAGGCGGAATAATCAATAAGTTGATAGAATTTGATAATTTTTTTTGAAAGCAACGCGTGTTCAACCACACTTGGGTATATGTTTTAAATCATGTTTGTATAATTGATTTTTGGCTCTTACCATGTCATTTACACTGTTTCTAAGTATTTTTTTTTTCACAATGGATAAGCGAATGGTTTGAACATTATTCGAACCAGTGAGAAAACAATACCGTTTACTAACGTGTAATTTATGTTCAGATCACCTTACAAAAAAAATGAGCTTATACCATTTTTCGTTCCTTAATTTATAATACTAATAAATTATGTGGTGGCCTAGGGGAGGGTGATATACTCAGGGATGGCTGGGCTTTGGGGATGAATTTTTTTTCTAATCTAGATATTTTAATATGAGTTTTCATATATTCTTATAATTTCAATGTAGTTCCCTTTTGTTTTGCATTTACGAAATCTATCCCCCTCTCCCCTGTTTTGTCAAATGGTAATTCCTCAAAATAAATTCCCGTATGAATGCACTACCGGATAAATATGTACACTAAAGGATATGCGCTATAGGATAAAAACATTTGTTGTTTGACCTTACAAAACACAAAAGTTTGTTCAGACGAATCAAACGAAATGAATGCACTACCGGATAAATATGTACACTAAAGGATATGCACTATAGGATAAAATCGTGTGCTGTTTGACCTTCACAAACCCCCAAAAAATTGTTCAAACGATTCAAACGAAATGAATGCACTACCGGATAAATATGTACACTAAAGGATATGCACTATAGGATAAAAACATGTGTTGTTTGACCTTCACAAAACCCAAAAGTTTGTTCAAACGATTCAAACGAAATGAATGCACTACCGGATAAATATGTACACTAAAGGATAAATGCGCTATATGATAAAAACTGTGTTGTTTGACCTTCACAAAACCCAAAAGTTTGTTCAAACGATTCAAACGAAATGAATGCACTACCGGATAAATATGAACACTAAAGGATATGCACTATAGGATAAAAACATGTGTTTTTTGACCTTCACAAAACCCAAAAGTTTGTTCAAACGATTCAAATGAAATGAATGCACTACCGGATAAATATGTACACTAAAGGATATGCGCTATAGGATAAAAAATGTGTTGTTTGACCTTCACAAAACCCAAAAGTTTGTTCAAAGGAACAAATAAAAGCATAAGAAATAAACAGTCAAGCTTAGTAACAACAAATTTCATTAAAGGAATTCAATACCTTTAAGGATCACCCTACCTTGTCTATCATAACCTTTTCATTTTGCGAGGCCAAAATATTTAAAATTGATTGAGCGGCCTTGCCATAACTCGTAGATCTCGGACAAGAGATCCGAATAAACGACAGGAAACTGAAAATGGACTTACTTTGCCGGAAATCTTAGAAACAAAATCTAACTTCTCCCGTTTTGTGTCGGAGATAAAGATATTCAGTTTTGATGAGTCTTACATAGTACTTATTACACATTATTACATAGTTTTTCGATTAAATGTAGCAATATATCATTTTTAAAGTTCCGGAAAGGGCAGTCCCTGTAATGTTCTAGCATACCTGCTAGGAAAACATTAAGAATCAGCTGACAGAGAATATCATTTGAACAATTAGAAAGCTTTCGTAGTTCCCTGTGGTGCTACCCACTTTGATCGAAAACCTTGCCGACACAGGGGACGTAAAATTTCAGCGTCTTTTCAGCCAAATTCCACAATTAAACCACAGATTCTTATCAGTTTTCAATAATGGCAAGTCCCCTGGAAGAATTCATTAATAAACGCTTTGTCTTTGAGACAGTCACCTGGCGGTGGTGATCGGAAAATTATTTTAAGGTATCGAATCCGCTTAAGGGGATTTGAAATAAACATTTATTTAAAAGAAATGTATTATAAATACGAGAAAAGAAAATGCTGAATTATGTCTCTGATCGCTAAGTAGACGATTTGCTCATTACTAAACATGTCACTCGACAATGTCTCACTCATACTAAAAATTTGGAGGGCTAAAACAAAGGTTTGTTGCCCACTGTTCCCATTCTGTTGAAAAGTTCTTTCGTTGCTACTCCTTCCTCATTACTCCTATCCTTGCTCGAACTGATTACTTGCTTGTATGTACAAATAAGTAATGGGATGTAGCCCTAATGTGTTGTACATGGTTCCGCGTTGGTCATTGAAAAGACCATTAAAATTTACTCCCATATCAGCAGAGTATAATCAACCTGACAGTCTATGCAGCAAGGGGAAAGGAATTAGGCCCATAATCATTTATAAGGTCTTACAAAGAATTGGAATTGCCACTTTTGGAGACTTACCGTTTCGAATTTTTAAGCTTTCTAATGGAATTGCTATTAGCTCGAAACATGCAGAAAAATAAGTCGGAGAAGCAAGGGAAGTATACTTTTAGCATTCTAATGAAATGAAAAGGTTAGAAAAATTCGGCTTGGCAGAAAAATAGTTATTTCCGAAAGCCTTCAAGTTGAAAGACCAAACAAGCAGTAAAAAAGGAAATTAATGATAGGCCCCCACATTCGTGTAGTATTATCCTCTTGGGTAGTAGTTTTCACCCCCCACCCCTCCCAGGGGATAAGAGTATCCTTAATGAAGATAAAAATATTTTTAAAAAGAAAACAATTATGATTTTGCTTATTTTTGTTAGGTTTATATTGAAACTAAAAATGGAGTAAATGAGTCGAGGAGAGGAGACTTAAAAACGAAGGTGTAGAGCTAAAAGTTTGGAAACTGTAAGTTCAATGGGTAATATTCACAAAAAAAAAAAAAACATTAGACACCATATGAGACCGCAAAAGTTAATAAATTTTAGGACGCTTCTAGCTGCAAACCAGTAACTGAATAATAATTATATATATATATTATGTATATATATATATATATATATATATATATATATATATATATATATATATATATATATATATATATATATATATATATATATATATATATATATATATATATATATATATATATATATATATATATATATATATATATATATATATATATATATATATATATATATATATATATATAAATATATATATATATATATATATATATATATATATATATATATATATATATATATATATATATATATATATATATATATATATATATATATATATATATATATATATATATAAATGACGATCTTAGTTTAAATTTTTAATCTACAGTACCAAGGAAATTACATTATTTCGACTGAAAACCCTTTTTGGAACTACATTTAGATTACATCCATTTTCCAAGGAATATGAGGTCAAATTGAAAAAGAGTGGTTAATTTTCTTGGCAGAACATAATTACTAGAATGTTTCTCAACAAAATACGCACTTGATGCACCTAGCATTATGGTGGATATATTATAGTTTCCCTTACTTTTCAGAAACAATTAACATTAGAGAGGAATGTGTTCCACCGCGTAGAAAAATAAAGTCACTTTGTGTATGTGTGTGTGAGAGAGAGAAAAAAAGAAAGAAAGAGAGAGAGAGAGAGAGAGAGAGAGAGAGAGAGAGAGAGAAAGTTAATTATAACTATTCTGTTTTCCTTTTTGTTGACCCCGTCCTTTCCCCTTTTGTTATTTCGATGTTCTTGTCCTTCCATTTTCCTTGTTGAAAACTTAATTGCCTGTTCTTCATTGTCTCTCTTCTTAAAAAAAAAGGCTTCAGTTTTTTTATGATTTAACCTAGATTTTCAAATGAAGTATTGGATATTTTATAGATTCTTTTACCTTTCATAAACAGTGAGTACAGGAAGGGAATGTGTTCCAACAGCTGGAAAAATGGAGTCCTCTTTTAGTAAAGATTTTCATCAAACTGTTATGATATTGCCATTTGGCTATTCTAGAATATTCGATGGGCATAATTGGAACATGGGATGTAGAGCAGATGTTAAAGCTGTTAAGCATTTGAAATTTGTTTTGACTTTGTCTTGCCCTAGGCTCAGTTGCATTAAGAAAAATATTAATCATTTCTCGGACATTCATATTGTGTTATTCTAATGAAAGTGAGGATAAAGTTTCGTGATTTAGTATAATTTGTAAAACCACTTTGAGATATTGCATTTCCTTGAATATTCAGTACATTTTGATGAGTTATATGGATAGAATTTCAATTAAGGCGGGTGAATTTTAGAATTGGAGGGAAGGATAGGGAAGCTAGCAGAGAGCTCTCGCGAAAAGTGACTAAAGCAGCGGTTGTTAGTTAATAAATAATGAAGCTCTACTTCTGTAGCATTTTTGAAAGCTGTGTAGAATAAGTAAAATCCTACAGTCACAAAGATATAGTTATGATCTATCCGGTTTTTGGTGCAATTTCATAAAAGAACAAGTTTTTTCAACTGAAAGTAAGGAGCAACATTGAAACTCAAAACGAACAGAAGTTATACCAATATTATGGGGCTGCCCCCCCCCCCCTCCTCAATACGTTGCTCTCTACGGTAACGTTTTTTTTTTTTAGAAATTTTCAAAAAGCTTCTTATTCTAATAAAACGGCCCTTGTGTTTTAGAAGTCGCTCTTAAGAAATCGGGACAAGCTGTCAAGCGTAAATGGGAAGGTATTGAAGAGGGAGGCAACCCCTTCACATACGAAAAATTTATGTTCGTTTTGAGTTCTAATGCTGCTCCTCACTTTCAGTTCCAAAAACTTTTTTTTATTTAATTTCTGACCATTTTTTGAATAATGCCGGTAAATCTGGCTCACCCTCCATGAAAAATTACCTTCCCTCACGTGAATCTCCTCCGTAGAAATATCCTCCCACGTAAAATACTCCCACCCCGCCCTTAAAATTCCCTGTGGACAATTCCATCTTCGCTGCAAAATATCATTCGTAAACAACGGGCACATTTTTTAACTTACAGCCCTTTCCCAAGGATCTGAGAGGTTACATTATTCCCCAAGGCATTTTTATAGGACCTTCTAACTATTCTGCACAAAATAGCTATCTCAAAATTTTGATTGGCGTGGGAGGGGATCTAACTACCAATCTTTTTGGTTACTTATAAAGGGCGCTAGAACTTTCTATTTCTGATCAAATGAGCCCTCTCACGATCTTTTAGGATTATTGGCTCGATACGATCACCCCTGGGATAAACATAAAAATAAAAATAAACACGCCTCCGTGACCTTTCTTCTGGCAAAAAATACAAAATTCCACATTTGTGTATAATGGAGCTTAAAACCACTTCAGTGGGCTTCTCAAATATGCTGAATCTGATGGTACAATTTTTATTAAGATCACTTACTGTTTTGGGGGTGGTTTCTCCCCTTTTTCAAAAATTGAGCAAATTTTCCCAGGCTGGTAAATATTAAAGGGCATATGTTTTGAATCAACGTCAAAATTCGATTCTTTTGATGTATCTATTGTTATTAGGACTCCGTTTCTTAGAGTTTCAGTTACTTTTAAGCCGCGTCGCTCCTTACTTACAGTTCATCACCATGAACTGTTTGAAAACGTCGTTATATGCATTCAGAAGTTTGCGTTTTGCATAAATTTATATTTTCATTCTTTTAATTTGGGCCTTCAGTCAAAGGTCAATATTCATTGCTCATTCAATTAGGACCTTCGTTTAAAATCATAAATTACTCAATCAGTACCTTCAGGATTTTTTTTAGTTCTACTTCTTTCTTTGTTATTTTTCATTTTTACAGAAATTAATTAAAAGCGAACATAGATGAAAAAAAACATGTTTTTTTTAAATAAAAGCAAGAGTAAAGGTTTGTTTTGAGCAGAGCAAAAAAAAAAAAAAAAATAACCAGAAATTATAATGACCAATGAACTAAAAGATAAAACAAACCAATATTAGACTTGATATAAAAAAAAACAACAATGAACTTATAATATACCAAGAATAAAAATGATATTCAACTCAAACTCAAAACGAAGCCCGGTGACACCCTCCACTTTGGATATTTTGTTTTGGATGTTTTGTTCGAAGGGGGTTACACAAAAACTTTACAAAAAACATCAAAATTTGCTGTTTTTTGGCATTTTTGTAGCTTTTTTACGAGTAGAATTTATCTGAAACCCGGTAAACCCTTCCAGGGGCATCGTTTGGGTGGGGGAGTGAGGGGAGGGGGAGTTTACCTCCAATAATATGGAGAAAATTGTTATATATCCTATGCCCCTTGACTATCCGGAAATGGACTCCTCTTGCCCCCTCCCCCCATTAAAAATACTGGAGATTTTCCCCTGACATTTTCACTCGGGATACGGCGTTGAGTTTTTATTTGACGAAAAATACATTTTTTATTTTGCTTTCGCTTTGAAATCCCTTATAATATATATTTATTTAAGTAAAGGCCAATGACACTCGCACTATAATTGAGGTGCAAGGGGGGCGACTGCCCAGTTCATATATCTAGTAATTTCTGTTCGTTTTGAGTCTGAGTAGATTGCTCAGCCAGCCAGGTGGATGACTGATCTAGCGAATGCTGTCCTAGCCAAGTGGATTGGTGCGCTGGATTTAGCATCCTTTGTCCAAGAGGACGAGGGTTCGAATCCTAGTGTACTCAATTATATGGTTTGTGACGGGGGTCAGTAGCGAGACTCTGTAAGCTCAGCCAGAGTCTACCCAGCATTAAATGGGTACCTGGAGAAATCTGGGGAATGTAAACAGGAAGGGTGTACGAAAGCACAGAATGGTTGGCTCCCAACCCCCCATTGCACTTCCTGGCTGAAGGGCCAAGAAACGGAAATCAGCCCCGCCGGTAGGGACTGTAAAGTCCAATACCGTATTCTTTACCTTTTTATTCTGTACTTTTTTTTAGCCTGAGTTGAATATCCGTTTTATTTTGGTACTCTATAAGTTCATTGTTGGTTTCATTTTTTATAAAGTCTGATATCTATTTCGTTTAACTTTTAGTTCATTGTTCATTATAACTTCTGTTTTTTTCTGCTCTTCTCAAAACATAGCTTCGCTCTTTACTTCTGTTAAAAAAACACTTGTTTTTTTTTATTTCATCACCAAAAAAAGGATTTTGCCATCCTCGCAAACCTGAAAATAGGCCGCTTATTATACACAACTTTGAAAGCAAAATATGTTTAAGTAACAGAAAAATTTTCCCTGGACTCAATAAGAACCAAGTTGATGTTTATTCCTTAAACACACCCTTTGCTTTGAGTATTGTACTCAATTCCAAGCCTTGGGGTGTGAAGGAATCATATTAGGGATTTTTCAACAGGGTCTAGAACTAGTAAATTCATTTTTAGGCCACGAACTTCTGTGTATCCATGGATTTGCTAATTTCCCTTATCACCCTCCCAGTGTCTATGAGTATGGCCTTATCTGTCCCACTAATAGCAGGTCAGGTCTCGCTTCAAGGTAGTTGTTTCAGTACCATTTCTTGTCAAATATCGTTTCTACAAATCTTAGTTTCAGTTTAAGAATTATTCAAGTTATGTATATCGCTATGATATTGTAAAATCGGTGATTTGGTGAAACCCATAACCCTTATCTTTTGATGAAACTGTCTCGGGCCTCCTTGGGGTATTGTTAGAATTTGATCGAACACTTTTTTTTCTTTTCATTTTTTTATAACTAGAAAACTATAAGGGCATTTTTGAAAAAAAATTCTGATAACTGCATCCCGGTTCCGTGAAGAACTTTTAGAGCTGACTGGATTATCACAGTTTCACACCTTCACAACTAAATGTTTGATGCTCAACTTAATTTACATAGTCATGCGTTTGCGCAAAAGTATAAAATCAGCATAAATCGTTTCATGTAGATTTTTTTATTGGTCTGGTCTTGTCAACAATATTATGAGATAAAAAATCGGTTCTAACTATGTATACAAACCTTTTATCAAAGACATTCCTCTTTAAGACAAAACAAACCTTTGTGAATCTAATAGTATTTATGTCTGACAACTTCTTTAGTAGTTCCATTCATTTTGAAACAAAAAACTATCTTGTCCATTCCCCTCCCAACGGAGACAAGGTACATAGAATAGCACTTAAACTCAGGCGTTTTCTGAGTTGTTTTTCGAGTATTTACTTTAGTCAGATAGGGCACTCAAACCTTTCAGATTAGTTCGTCATTAAAGAGGTTTTTAAAGTCGGTATCGAAATCGATTACGTTGACATATGTGATTTTTGCGATTATGAGCGGATTATTTATGTTTTGTCGTTATGATGATCAGTTTTGCAAAATTGATGCCGCAAATAAGAGACTATACACTAGCGAAGTTCTTATAAAAGTTGAATTTAAGTTTGGACAGTCAAAGATGGTAAAAATAAATGTGTATTTGGGGGGGGGGGTTCAGGGTTTACCAACCCCCCCCCCCCCCCAATTTTCTTTCTGACTAGTCAAAGCGTAACAAAAATTTATATAAACAAATTTCCTTTTTTAGTTTAAGGACGTGAAATTTAAAGGGAGGGACACCACTTTGAAAAAACAACAACAACAACTGCAACAAGAAACAAGTAAGTTATACAAAAAGCATAGGAAATAATAAAAACTCAAGATTTTGACAGGGATGGGTATACCAAGCAAAAGTATCCCATGTACACATAGTCAATTTTAAATCTCTTTTAAGAACTGTTTAAGAAAGGGACAGTTAAGGATGAGATTCTTCTCTCGTCTCCATGTGAATAAAGGTGTAGCTGCTGGAATATTCAGTAAAAAAGCAATCAGCCACCTAAGAGGGGGGGGGGGCAAACTTGTCTTCTTTTGTCAGATGTTAATTTTCAATCGGCTCTAATGATTTTTCTAGGGATCAACGAGGTATGACGGGGGCTATCTGTCTGACAGAATTCCAAGAGGATACTTGAGTGTTAGGAATATATAAAGCAATATTCTTTCGAAAAGTCTCTACAGTTGCAGTCAACTTGTTGTTACAACAACTTGTGCAGCGTGGGCTTTGCAAGTGTGGCAATTTTATTTTCAATGTGTAATCTTAGTACTATTTGATGGGATAGCAAAAGTAGCACCAGTATAGCCTACGCAAATGAATAGTTGGGGGAGGGGCAAGGATTCTTTACAACCTTCTTAAAAGAAGGTAAAAAATAACTTTTTATTAATATAGGAATGAATTATGCGTTTTGGTCCTGGTGTATTATGTGGGCACTGCTATATACTAACGAGAGATGAAACCCGCCAAACGGATTTTTTTGCAAGAGACCGCTATAGAGAAATGGAATGCAAAGCGTGGTTTTCATTGCGTTTACGATATTTAAACTGCTATTTTTGGGGGTTTAGGAGGAGAGAAGGGGCCGAGGTGAGGCTAGGCATATAATATGTGCTATGCTTTACCCCCCATTCCCTCTAGTGCGCCAACAAATAAATCAATTTTGCTTATAAACTGTCATATATTCATACTATTTTATTTTATTTCATTAGCAGCAACCAAACTTGACTTCTTTAGAATTGCCGTTATAATGTACCAGTACCTGCGTTTGTTTCTATCAATGTAAATACAAAAAGATATTTTTAAAAATCTAGCGGGGAAAATTGTCCACTCTCCTTTCTGATAGGTGTCTTTGGTTAAAACTGACCTTTCAGGTAATTTCTATCTATATTAAAAGCCGAAGGTTATGGACATAACACCATGAATTAATTTGTTTTTAAAAAAAGGTCGGAAACCATAAGGCTATGAAAAATGAAGGAATATTAGCCTTGGGCTTAGAAGCCATTCTACAGGCTTGGTTCGTCTTAATTTTTTATTCCGACAATGACAGGAAAATAAGAGCAAGCGTGAGTTTCGACTCAAATCCTTAAAAAAAGGTTGCAAATTCAAACACAAGAACTTCTTTATATAAGACGTCTTTTGCATAAGTAATGTCTTTTTTTGAAGCGGAACAAAAATATGTTTTTTTATTGTCCTCTTTTTTTCAAATCAAAAATTGATATAAACCTCATTCGATTTAACAATAATCCAAATAAGTGAGACCAAACCAAACTTACGAGAATAGGCTAAAAAGCTGACATTTTTAGAATTGAATTAAATATTTGGGTCGCTCAAAGCGTTCCCGTTCATGTTCCCACAATTCTGAACTCTACGAGCAATCCTTCTGTAAGCTTTTTGACACATTTTAACGTTAATATCATGAATTATATCCAAAATCATTAGGTCAAATAAACGTGATGGCTAATTGATGTCCAATTGTTATCAAGACTCTGTTTCTTCGAGTTTTGGTTACTATTGATCTGCATCAGTCCTTACTGATAGTTCGCTGTCCAAAACTGTTTTATTCATCTACCTAAGCCATTTTGGTGTATTTCCACGAGACCAAAACTACCAAATAGGTACTATCAGATCCAGTCTAGGTACTATAAGAGCCAGTGCAATGCAGCACCGATCACGGTTAGGTTTTGCAGCGCTGCTAGCAAACCATTTTTTAGCCAACGTTTCGAGTGAGCAATATAGAAGTCATTATTAAAAAGCATCTAGTCAATTTTCTTTGAAAAACGATTTTTCGGGATTTTCGCTGAAGAAATTGGAATAAAAATAAATTACTTCTTCCCCTTAAATTTGAAAGAAAATATTTTGTCCCCCCCAACCCCACCTCAATTGCCATGAATTTACGCCACTGCAAACTTCAAAATTTAGTTGAAACTCAAGATTATACTTTTCGTTGCAATCATGAAACATGATCAGTTCATTTCAATATATTTCTTCAGTAGTTAGAGTGCTCTAAACATTTTCAATTATCTTCTGTAGCAGAGTTGAACCAAACCCATGTCGTTTTTTGTTTTGTTTTTATGGGTTTTTGCCAAAGAAAAAACACATTTCAAATTGAAGATTTGTGATGACTCTTCAATGGTATCAGAATATTAAAACTAAAAATAAAGGATTTGGATGTAACACTAATTTCCGGTAGCCTACAGACAGAAAGCTACTTTCCTTGACTTAGTCCAATTTAATTCATCTTCTTCTTCCTGCTTCATCATTCAGGGACAATAATGCATAATGGGGACGCATTTCCATGCACTACGGTAGCTGAGACTGAGCCCAGGCCCCGTACTACCGCGCAAGGATCAATCTACTCTGCCATTATAGGGGTATGTCCTCTTCGATTCTTAACTTCCCAAGTAATGTGTATTTGGTTAAGTTTTTAATTTAAGGTGAAATAGTTTCACGAGTGAATTTTTTAGTACATGATGCACAGGTACGCACAATATTCACAGTAATTTCTTCAAGAGGAGAAGGAGGAGGCAGCCTGTAAATAACGTCTTCAATAGGAGGAGAAGGAGGCAGCCTGTAAATAATTTCTTCAAGGGGAGAAGGAGGAGGCAGCCTGTAAATAATTTCTCAAGGGGAGGGAGGAGGAGGCATCCTGTAAATAATGTCTTCAAGGGGAGGAAGAGGAGGAAGCCTGTAAATAATTTCTTGAAGGGGAGGAGGAGAAGGCAGCCTGTAAATAATTTCTTCGAGGGGAGGAGGAGGAGGCAGCCTCTGTCAAAAAAACTTTTTTTTTGTCTTTCAGAAAAACTTTGGAAGGACAAGGATTTAAAAAAGGTCTTTCCTATTTCACAAAAGGGTACACTTTTTTTAATTAAAAATAACTTACTATTTTCTCTGTTTTTTATAAATTGAAAAAATAGTAAAAAAGAGAAAAACGAGGATTGCACAAATCAGTGAAAAATGTGGACTTAAAATTCAAATATTTCGGTCAAGACCTCCGCTTGACCGTCCTCAGTGCACGATAATAACATAAAAATTAGGCCCTACTAATAAAAATCCAAGGATGCTATAAAAATATTCCAAACCTTAAAACAAAGCAGAACTTAAATTTAACGACCCTTTCCATGTAACGGTGAAAGGGTAGCTGAATAAAAAAATCATACAGTACTGAACGGGAATTCAATTTTTTAATTTATACAGAGCATTTTTAAAAGCTAAACGCTTACCAGGTAAAACATCATCACAGATTAGGTTGCAAAATGTTATTTTTTTTTATTTAAGTAAAAACGATCAGAATTAGTTCGTTCATTATAAATGGGGCTTAAATAGATTTCTCCTGTGTCTCTATTGAGAGTTACTTTTCGGCGAATGTACTTTTTTTTTAATCTCAACTGCCTCCCTGAAAACTTGGATGAGACCTTTAACAGGGGCAATAATGGAGGTGTTATCGAATAAAACGACACGGTGTGGGTTGTCAAACAGATGTTGAGCCAAGGCGGAATCAATTGTCACGGGCCTTTGACGTAGCTCCATAGCTTTGTTGATTGAGGACCTCTGTTCCAGAAATCTTTTCCTCAATTGTTGGTGGGTTCTTCCAACATAAAAACACCCGCAAGAACACGGAACCCTATAAACACCACTGCCCAAAATAGGGCTCGTTTTATCTTTGCCGCTGTTAAAATAGTTCTGAATTTTATTAGAATTTTTGAAGATGACATTTAAGTCATGTTTTTTTTTAGAATTTTGTCACCTAATTTAGGAAAATAGGGCAAAACAGTAAAGACTTTCTTATCACCCACTAAAGGGAGGATATCCATTGGAGATTGTGGAGATGACGAATCCTTTTCTGCCTTTTTTTTCTTTTTTTTTTTTTTGATTTTTATTAGTAATTTTTATGTTATTATCGTGCACTGAGGACGGTCAAGCGGAGGTCTTGACCGAAATATTTGCATTTTAGTCCACATTTTTCACTGGCTTGTATAATCCTAGTTTTTCTCTTTTTTAATATTTTTTCGATTTATCATGAGGAGCCAGTGTGGTCTCAGAAATTATTTACTCTGTTTTTTCCTAGAAAGGAGGGGGCTGAATTTTCATTGCCGTTCTCAGTGAATTTCCTTAGATGTTTGCAAATATCAGGGCCGTATCTAGGATTTTTTGGGTGGAGGGGCTTACAAATAAACAAAAACGCATCAAAAATTTGTTTGCGTTCATTTTCATTACGTTTTTACGAGTCGAGCCCCACCCCCTGGATACGGCATTGGCAAATATATTCGGGTATACAAGAATGCGGTTACTATTATCATTGAACCAAGTTGATACATAAAAGATTGTCTCATACCTCTAACGGTGAGGATCTAAGCCAAAGATTACTTATTCACCTGTATCTTTGTTTTTGCTAGACATGCTATGAGAGATAAGGCTATTTGCTTTACCAAATATGACAGGCATCCAGTGAACTTGAATGAATTACGATCCTAGCGACATGAATTTCAATTCTGTTGGTTTGAACATTGGTTTCCTACTGTGTTGGGGACATCTATGCGACCCCAGTTGGTTCTAAGTGACATTTCAGGGTTTGTTTACATTGTTGCGAGGAAAGTATTTCTTCGTTATTTGTTCGGCTGACAATTGGATTTAATTAGCAATCCTAATCATATTTATTATTGGAAAGTATTTGAGAAGCTACATATTAAACAGACAGGTATTAGTCACTATAGGCTGAAGATGATGACGTCATCAATGCGCATTTTATAAGGAAATATAATTATCGATGAATATGAACTTGATCAACCTAAAGCTAATTTGTTTGAGGCTCTTTTTCAAAATTTTTGAAAAAGAGCTCTAAAGCTCTTTTTCAAAATTTGAGCTTTTTTGGGTGCGATAGGAACGTGCAAAGTATAAAATTTCAAGGGCACCAGCAGAAAATTTCCCAAGGGGGGGGGGGGGCGGACACCAAAATAGCAGTGGTTGGTGGGTGACAGTTTAGGTGGTTTAGGGCACCAAACTACTACTTTACCCCGAAGAGGCCGAATTTGCAATCAATTTTTAAATACTGAGATGCTTATTGATTTCAAAAGTATCAATAACTATATTTTAGGCTTCCCAGTTGCAAAAGAAGTAATGCCAAACGGTGGTAGAACTGGATTCAACCATGTTGATTTGCTTTATTTGGAATGAAATTAGGCTATGTTTGGTGACCTGTAATTGCGTATCAGCAATAATGAGGAGGGATGAGTCATTGTTTAGGTGGGAGTAGGGTGGATTCCTAAAAAGTACATTTTAATGGACAAACTGCTTACTGTTCCTGAGGCTTCAGATAAATGTTGAAAGAGGAAGGGGCGAGTAGGAATTAATTAAAATGTTTCTCTATACAGCTAATGTGCTACATTCCCATATCTACCAGCACAAAGGTGGAAAAGGCAAGGCAGGTCATCATCAGCACCGCAATGAAATTTCTTTGGGGTGGCAAATACTGCTAGGAACTTAGTTTTAGCAATTTTAAATGGTAATATTTTTTCTTTTTCTATTTATATGAAGTACTTCAATGTATTAAAAAAAAAAAATATATGTAATTTATTTATTTATAAGAAAATACTATTGAAGAGGTTGTGATGGCTTCAGTTATGTAGAAGATCAAATTTCTCACGAAATGTCCAGCCTTAAAAATAATAATCCTCCTTTTCATCCAACCGAAATTCTTTCGTAATAATATTAACAACGACTTCTTGCCAAAACTGCTTTTCACCGCCAAATTTTTAAGTGTATTCAAATCTTCCAAAATAGAAATTGCAAATTTAAACATAGAACGGTACTAATCAACGTACAATTATTGATCTACATACTTTGAAAGCAATTGACCAGGGACTTAAGGGACCGTTACTTCAAATTATATTTTGGTTAGGCTGGGTATAATTTGGAAAACAATCCGAAATTAAATAAAAAAAGAGCTTTTCAGCTAAAAAGCAAAGAACAGATTTGAAACCTATCTGAACAGGTTATTCTTTGTATGAAGGGGCCTGTCTCCTCCTTAGTTCCTTACTTTTTACAGTGAAATTTGGCTTTTTTTCCAAATTTTAAAAGAAAATTTGCAATCGGAAAAAAACATATTTTTCAAAGCACTATTTTTTTTTTAATGAGCAAGGTGTCAAGAAGGGGGTAGTCCCACTTATATACAGAGTAATTTATATTTGTTTCAAGTTTTAAACTTGCTCCTTACTTTACTTGAAACACCTTTTCTATTTGTTTAATTACACTTCATGAAACTGTAAAGTTTTATCAATACGATACTTTTGTTAACGCAGAAAAAAGATCAATAATTCAATGATCTCTGTTTGGATTTCGATGGGTAATCAAACAGTTTGTGGTAATGAACTGTGTGCAAGGAGTAACCCGGCGCAATAGTAATCAAAACTCTAAAATTCGAAATATTGATACCAATAGATATATCAAAAGAATTGGCATATAATGGTGATTCCAAGTATATAAGTTTCATTAAATTTTGTTATGCCCGTCAAAAGCTACGAGCCTGAGAAAATTTGTCTGATTTGCAGAAGAAAGGGGGAAGACCCCCTTGAAGTCACATAATTTTAATGAAAATTACACCATCAGATTCGACGTATCAAAGGACACTGTAGATGTTACAAGCTCATATCTGCAAAAGTGTGGAATTTTGTAATTTTTAAAAGAAGAAAAAACACGGATGTGTGTTTAGTTTTTTTTTTCTTCTTTTTTTATGTCCCAGGGGTGATTGTATCGACCGAGTGGGCATAGAGCATCGGGAGAGAGCTCATTCTAACGGATATGAAAAGTTCTACTACCCTTTTTAAGTGACCGGAAAATTGTAGGGCAACTAAGCCCCGTCCCACGCCACTTTTGTCCAAAATCGTCTGATCAAAATTTTGAGACATCTTTTTTGTTCAGCATAGTTGAAAGGCCCAATAGCTATGTATTTGGAGATAAACAACTCCTGGGGACACGTTTTTAAGTTATAAAATTCGCCCTTTGTTTTATTTGTTACTAGGAAGTATGCCTACATTTTTCGGGTGGGAAGGGGAGAACGAATTTTCTGCTGGGAGAATTTTCTATGGAGAGGATAGCTTCCAGGGGGTGAAATTTTCAGAAGAAATTTTACACTGGGTGAATTTGCCAGAATTCATATACGAAATTTCTTTATATGTCTTGCTTTTTCTTTACCGATTCAATTTTACGCGTGGAGATGTTAAGGGTAATTGTCCGGGGTAAATTTTCGCCAGGTTTGAATTTTCTAGAGGATATTTCTATGGAGATGGGGATTTTTCCATGGAGGTGGAGCCAGGTGTCCTGGCGCTATTTAAAGAATGATCAGAAATTTAATAAAAACAAGTTTTTGCAACTGAAAGTAAGGAACAACATTAAACGACAATATGATCTGTGTAAGGGGGTGAGGGTAGCTCACTTTGACTCTTAAAAAGAGCACTAGAGCGTCGGATTACCAATCCATTGAGCCCCCTCTGAAGTTTATATGACCACACTTTCAATAAAAACCCTATATGTCCCCAGGGCATAATTTACAACCCTTGCCCTGAGGTCAGGGGGATTTTTTATCCTCAAAGAAATAATTTCCAGACCTTTCTGATAGGCTTAACGAAATGGCTGTATCAAAATTTTGATCAGAAGAGTTCTGGGAAATGATAGGCGTGGAGGGAGACATTTGCCCTCTGATCACTTTCGGCTAATAAAAAAGGCACTAGTCCTCTCAGTTTCCAATCGAATGAGCCCTTTTTGAAGCTTTGTTTATGTCTCTCTATCTGTGTGCCTTTGTGTCTGACCATCTATTAGTCTGTCTCTGCGTCTGTCTCTTTGTGTTTGTGTGTGTTTCTGTCTCTCTCCTTCTGTGTGCCTGTATGTCTGACCGTCTATTTGTCTATCTTTGTGTGTGTTTCTCTCTCTCTCTCTCTCTGTCTCTCTCTCTCTCTCTCTTTCTCTCTCTCTCTCTATGTGCCTGTTTGTCTGTCTCTGTGTCTATCTCTGTTAATTTGGATTTATGTTTCTGTCTCACTCTCTGTGCTGTCTGTCTCTCTATCTATATCTGTGTGTTTTTGTTTATTTTTGTCTCTCTCCGTCTGCGTGCCTGTGCGTCTGACCGTCCGTTTGTCTGTATCTGTGTATCTGTTTGTGTTTCTGCCTCTCTCTCTCTCTCTCTCTGTACCCGTGTGTCTCTCTCTGTGTACCCGTGTGTCTGACCGTCTTTTCGTCTGTCTCTTTGTGTTTGTTTGTGTTTTTTCTCTTCCTCTTTCTTTCTCTAAGCCCGTGTGTCTGACCGTCTGTTTGGCTGTCCCTGTGTCTGTTTTTGTGTGTTTTTTTTTCTGTCTCTCTCTATCTCCCTCTCTATGCCTCTTTGTCTGTCCGTATGCTTGTCTGTCTCTGTGTCTGTCTATATGTGTATGTGTGTGTTTCTGCCTCTCTATCTACCTGTGTGTGCCTCTGTGTCTGACTGTCTGTTTGTTTGTCTGTGTAAAATATGTTCCATACAATCAGGGAGGCCTTTTCCAGTTAAAAAAGGGGCAATCTCCGTGAAAAGTTGCAAACGATGCCACTGACCAGCCACATAGTACCACGGGAGCGTGAACTGTCTTGGTGTATCACGACGGAATGGCTGGCCAAAACAAACTATTTGAGTTAAAGTATAAATTTTACCAAGCAAATGTCTAAAAATACCTTAGGAATGATAAGAGGTGCCAGAATGTACCGTGGGCCAGTCACAGAGTGTCACAGGCTGGGAATTTCCATGGAGTATCATGAGGGATTGGCTTACGAAAACACAATGCAGTGGAGTTAAAGAAAATTTTTTTATAAAAAAATATCTGAAAATACCTAGGGGGTAATGAGATTGGCTTTTAAAAACACAAAGCAATGAATTTAAAGCATGATTTATATCAAGAAAATGACTGAAAGGGACTTAGGAATGAAAATATATGCCACAGGGTACCATGGGACATCCACAAATTGCCACGGGTCATGAAATGCCATGGAGCATCAAGATCTTGCAATGAAACGGTCCCAATGTTCAAATAAAAACATATGTCAGGATATTCAAACGTCTGAAAACGCTTATGTGATGATTACAGGTTCCACAGGGTACCATGGGCCAGCCTTAGCGTGCCACGAGCCAGCGCTTTCAAAACGCAGTTAGAGAGATCAGAGACATAACAAGAGGAAAAGAGTAGATACCTATATATAACTCCGAACAGTACATAATTTATGCATGTTTTTATGGTTTTCTCAGTGAGAATGAAACAACAGGAATTTTCTCACTTGGAAAAACAGGAATTTTGTCACATTTATGTCTGTTTTCATGGATGGTTATGGATGATTTATGGTTTTTGTCAGTGAGAATTTGAAAAAACAGGAACTTTGTCACATTTATGTCTGTTCTTATGGTTTTTGTCAGTGAGAATTTGAAAAACAGGAACTTTCTCACATTTTCGTATGTTTTTATGGTTTTGTCAGTTATAATTTGAAAAAACAGAAACTTTCTCACTGAGAAAACCATAAACTACGAGGTGCTGTCATGAATCAGGACACCTGTGCTGTCGACCTCCATTCCCCTATCGTGAATCAATAATTCTCCTTAGAAACAACAAATTAATTCCCCTTTCTTGACAGATCAATCAACCAATGACACCATCTGTGAGACTTTAAAAATTTTCGCCTAGAAACGATTCTCCAGGAATAGATCCAAGTCATTAATGTCATTGCCTCGGGAACAGTTCTACTGGTCGAAATCCAAAAGATATTAATAAATATTGCCATCGAAACAATTCTCCAAGAAACATCTTAGCGATGAATTGTTTTAGCGCGGGAATCAGGTTTCTTATTAATTTGAAATGCCTCAGCGCAGAGATGCCAAAAACAAAAGGAACACGCCGAATTTACGTTTAGGGATTATTTGGGCGAAACCGTTTTAGACATTTTATGGAATTATTTCGGCGAAACAGTTAGAGACATTTTAAAAGATGATTTTAGAAGAGGTTTTGAGTGTGGTCGTGATAATACACAAGTTCCATTTGAACAGTGTTGTGAGGTCCTCTACCCAACCCCAAAGGGTTCCAATCCTCCTACCCCAACCCCGAAGGAAGGCCCTGGGCCACAAAGGTCCCCCCAGCTCCCAAAGAGCCACCGGCGCCCCCAAACGCCCACCTCAGACCCCCAAAGGCCCTCCCCTGGTCCTCAAGGGCCCCCCAGACACCCAAAGGTCCCCCGGACCCCAAACGCTCTCCTCAGACCCTCAAAGGCCCCCCTGGTCCTCAAAGGGCCTCCGGACCCCCAAAGGGCCCCCAGACCCCAAATGCCCTCCCCCAGTCCTCGAAGGTCCCCCGGGCCCGAGAAGCACCGCGGACCAGGAAAGCACCGCAAGGGGATGCGCTGCAGGAGGATGTGCCACGGGTCGGGGGACGCGCCGCAGGGGATGTTCCGCAGGGATGCGCCGTTGGAATGCGCAGCAGGGATGCACCGCAGGAATGCGCTGCAGGAATGCGCCGCAGAAAGTAAACTAAAAAGTAAAAATTTCGAAATGTTATCCCCCAAACGCCCTCCTCAGACCCCCAAAGGCCCTCCCCTGGTCCTCAAAAGTCCCCCGGGCTCCCAAAGGGCCAACCGGCCCCCAAGGGTCCCCCGGGCCCCCAAAGGTCCTCCCCCGGTCCCCAAAGGTCCACTGGGCTCCCAAAAGACCACCAAATCCTCAAGGGCCCCGGATCCCCAAACGCCCTCTCTGGGTCCCAAAGGCCCTCCCCCGGTCCCCATACATGCACACAAAAACTTACACACGCACAAAAACTTACACACACACACACAAAAACTTACACACACACACGAAAACTTACACAAACACACGAAAACTTACACACACACACCAAAACATACACACACACACAAAAAAAAACAAACAAACACACAAACAAAAACAAACACATCCACACGAAAACTAACAGGCACACAAAAACTTACATGCACACAAAAACTTACACACACACACACACACACAAAACTTACACACACACACACACGAAAACTCACACACACACGCCAAAACTAACACACACACAAAAACATACACACAAACACACACACAAAAACTAACACAAGAACACAAAAAAAAAACACACACACAAACGCACAAAAAATTACACACACACACACACACACAAAACTTACACACACACACACTAAAACTTACACACACACTCCAAAACTTACACACACACAAAATTACACACACACACACACACAAACTTATACACACACACACACAAAAAACTTACACACACAAACACACACACACACACACACACAAAAAAACTTACACACACACACAAAAAATAAAATCCACTCTAAATCTAATTGTAACAATATAAATGAAAAACACTAACAAAAAAACATACACAAACAATAAAAAACTTACATTCAAACAAAAACTTACATTAAAACAAAAACTTACACAAACACAAAAACTTACACACACGCACAAAAACTTACACACACACACAAAAACTTACACACACACACACAAGAAAAATTACACATACACGCAAAAAATAACACACACACTTCAAAACTTATACACACACACACACAAAAAAACTTAAACAAGCAAACTAAAACATACATGAAGACAAAAAATAAAATGCACAACAAAACTAACACACACACACACACAAAAAACTTACAAACACACACACACGAAAACTCACACACACACGCCAAAACTTACACACACACAAAAAATAACACACACACACATACACACAAAAAAACTAACAGAAGAACACAAAAAAAACTCACACACACACGCACAAAAACTAAAAAACACACACACACACACAAAACTTACACACACACACACGAAAACTTACACACGCACGCCAAGACTTACACACACAAAAACTTACACACAAACACACACACACAAAAACTTACACATGCACACGAAAACTTACATGCACATAAAAACTTACATGCACACAAAAACTTACACACACACACACACTCACAAAACTTACTACACACACAAACACACGAAAACTCACACACACACGAAAAAACTTACACAAAAAAACAAAATTACACACACACACACACACAAAAACTAAAAAATGAACACAAAAAAAACAAAAAAAAAAACTCAAACAATAATACACACACACACACAAACAAAAAATAAAAAAAAAAAAAAGAAAAAAAAAAAACAAACGCAGCAAAAAAAAAACACAAAAAATAACACAAGCACAAGAAAAATTACACACACACACACGCCAAAACTAACACACACACACACACACAAATTTACACACACACACACACACAAAAACTTACACATGAACACAAAAAAAAAAACACATACGCACGCACATAAAAATACAAACACACACACACACAAAAAATACACGCACACACACGAACACTTAAAGACACACGCCAAAACTAACACACAAAAAAACATACACACACACACACACACACACACATAAAAAAAATAAAACGCTAACACACACAAAAAAAAAAATAACACACAAAAAAAAAAACACAAACAAAAAAAAACACAAAAATAAACACACACAAAAAAAACTAACACCCACACACAAAAGATTAGACACACAAAAACTGACATGCACACACAAAAACTTACACCCACACGCAAAAAATTACATGCACACAAAACTTACATGCACACAAAAACTTACACACACACACAAAAACTTACACACACACACAAAAACTTACACACACACAAAAAAAACATACACTCACACAAAAACTTACACACACACACACACACACACAAAAACATAAACAAGAAAAATAAAACTAAAAAGCACACAAAAACTTACAAACACACACACACACACGATAACAAACACACATACACACACGTCAAAAATTACACACACAAAATCTTAGACACACAAAAACATACACACACACACACACACACACAAAAACAAAAACACACACGAAAAAACTAAAAATACCACAAAAAAAATAAAGAGCAAACTAAAAAACACACACAAAAACTAACGCACACGCAAAAAAACTTACACACACACACAAAACTAACACACACACACACGAAAACTAACACACACACACACACACACACACACACAAAAACTTACACATGCACACGAAAACTTACATGCACATAAAAACTTACATTCACACAAAAAATGACACACACGCACAAAAACTTACACTCACACACAAAAACTTACACACACACACACACGAAAACTTACACACACACACGAAAACTTACACACACACACACACACACAAAAACATACACACACACAAGAAAACTAACACACACACACCAAAACTAACACAAACACTCCAGAACTAACACACACACAAAAACTTACACACACACACACACTCACAAAAACTTAAACATGCACACGAAACCATACATGAACATAAAAACTTACATGCACACAAAAAATTACACACACACACACACACACACACACACACACACACAAACACAAACACAAACACACACACAAACACACACACACACACACACAAACACACACACACACACACACACAACAAAAAAAAACACACAAACACACACACACACAAACACACACACACACACACACGCACACACACACACACACACACACACACACACACACACACACACAAAACTCTACACACACACACACACGACAAACTTACACACACACACACAAAACTTACACACACACACAAAAACTTACACACACACACACACAAAAACTTACACATGCACACGAAAACTTACATGCACACAAACACTTACATGCACACAAAAGCTTACACACACACACAAACTTACACAAACTCACACACACACAAACACACAAAACTCACACACACACACACGAAAACAAAAACACACACACCAAAAAATAAAAACACAAAAACACACAAACACACACACACACACACAAAAAAAATTACAAACGAACACAACAAAAACTCACACACACACTCACAAAAACTAAAAAACACAAACACACACAAAACTTACACACACACACACGAAATCACACACACACACGCACAAAATTACACACAGAAAAACAAACACACACACACACACACAAACACAAAAACAAACACACAAACACACACAAAAAACTTACACACACACACACACACACACAAACTAACAAACACTCACAAAAAACTTACACCCACACACAAAATCTTAGACACACAAAAACTTACACACACACACAAAAACTTACACCCACACGCAAAAACTTACATGCACACAAAAACTTACATGCAAAAAAAAACTTACACACACACAAATAAATTCACAAACGCAAAAAAACAAACACACCCAAACAAAAACTAAAACACACACAAAAACTTAAACAAACACACACACACACACACAAAAACTTACACATGCACAATAAAACATACATGCACACAAAAACTTAAACACACACACACACACGAAAACATACACACACACACGTCAAAACTTACACACACAAAAGCATAGACACACAAAAACTTACACACACACACACACAATAACTGACACACCCACGCAAAAACTTACACCCACACGCAAAACATGACATGAACACAAAACCAGAAATGTACTAAAATTATTACACACACAATTTATATTACACTAACGAACTATTTAATACACACACACACAATATAATAAAAAATCTATAGCACACTTACTCACACACACACACACACACACACACACACAAAAACTTAAAAATCAAAACGAAAACTAACATGAACATAAAAACTTACATGCACACAAAAAACTTACACACACGCACAAAATCTTACACACACACACAAAAACTAACACACACACACACGAAAACTTACACACAAAAACGAACAATTACACACACACACACACAAAAACTTACACACACACACATGAAAACTTACACACACACACGAAAACATACACACACACGCCAAAACTTACACACACACAAAAACTTACACACACACACACACAAAAACTTACACATTCACACTAAAACTAACATGCAAACAAAAACTAAAATCAACACAAAAACTGACACACACACACACACAAACAAAAACAAACACACTCACACACAAATAAACACAAAAACAAACACACACAAAAACTAAAACACACACGCCAAAACTTACACACACACAAAAACTTACACACACACACACACACACACAAAAACTTACACATGCACACGAAAACTTACATGCACACAAAACTTACGTGCACACAAAAACTTACACACACACACACAGACACACACACACAACTCACACACACACACACACGAAAACTCACACACACACGC
>NC_142806.1:20838715-20885111 GCF_049724085.1 Artemia sp. Qi Xiang Cuo
AACACACAAAAAAACTTACACACTTACAATATCGCAGTTACAATTTCTTAATTTTTCAAATTTCATTTTGAATTTCTGTCGTGAAATGCAAGAGTTGGAATATTTCAGTAGTTGACTTGTTGTGCTTTACCTTCTCACAGTATACATTGGCTACGTTGATCATTTTGCTAGGCCAAGTAGTCAATTTTGAAGTTATGCTAGAGTCAGGTAGAAATGCTAGGTGTAGGCTAGGTTAGGTTAGTGGTTAGGCTAGGTAGTTACGCCTACGTACGCGCGTGTACGTAGGCTAACCTAGCCTAACCTAACTTAACCTAACCTAACTTAATCTAACCTAACCTAACCTAATCATACACCTAACTTTTTGCCTGTCTCTCACCTAACCTAAGCTAACCTAAGTGAAGCGTACGTGGGCTAACCTAACCTAACTTAACCTAACCTAACTTAATCTAGCCTAACCTAACCAGACGCGCCGGAAAAGGTTAGGTTAATTTATCATGAGTGCTCATGATAAGTTAACCTAACCTAACTTAAACAGTGAATTTCCACAATTCAGACTGGTGGACTTAGACCCCACTATTAAGCTAGTGGATTTCCATCATTCAGACTGGTGGGCTGAGACCCCAAT
Source organism: Artemia sp. Qi Xiang Cuo (assembly GCF_049724085.1). Classification (NCBI taxonomy): domain Eukaryota; kingdom Metazoa; phylum Arthropoda; class Branchiopoda; order Anostraca; family Artemiidae; genus Artemia; species Artemia sp. Qi Xiang Cuo. The sequence goes on from NC_142806.1 coordinate 20,839,341, forward strand.
TCCGAGCTAGTGAATTTCCACCGTTCAGGCTGGTGGACTGGGACCCCAATACTGAGCTAGTGGATTTCCACCATTCGGGTTGGTGGACTAAGACCCCAATTTTCCAACTCTTGCATTTCATGACAGAAATTCAAAATGAACATCGAAAAATCAAGAGAATGTAACTGTGAGAAGGTAAAGCACCACAAGTCACTACTGAAATATTCCAACTCTTGCATTTCACGACAGAAATTCAAAATGAAATTTGAAAAATTAAGACAATGTAACTGCGATATGGTAAGTGTGTAAGTTTTTGTGTGTGTGTAAGTTTTGGCGTGTGTGTGTGTAAGTTTTAGTGTGTGTGAGTAAGTTTTCGTGTGTGTGTGTAAGTTTTTGTGTGTGTGTGTATTTTTTTTTGCGTGTTTGTAATTTTTTGTGTGTGTTAGTTTTTGTGTGCATGTAAGTTTTTGTGTGCATGTAAGTGTTTGCGTGTGGGTGTAAGTGTTTGTGTGTGTGTGTGTAAGTTTTTGTGTGTCTAAGCTTTTGTGTGTGTAAGTTTTGTCGTGTGTGTGTAAGTTTTAGCGGGTATGTGTTTGTTTAATTTTGTGTGTGAATGTTATTTTTAGTTTGATTTTGTTAGTTTGTGTGTGTGTGTGTGTGTGTGTGTGTGTGTGTAATTTTTTGTGTGTGTGTTATATTTTGTGTGTGTGTTTTTTTTTTTGTGCGTGTGTGTAAGTTTTTGTGTGTGTGTAAGTTTTTGTGTGCATGTAAGTTTTTGTGTGCATGTAAGTTTTTGCGTGTGGGTGTAAGTTTTTGTGCGAGTGTGTAAGTTTTTGTTTGTCTAAGCTTTTGTGTGTGGGTTTAATTTTTTTTGTGTGTTTTTAAGTTTTTGTGTGTTTGTGTGTGTGTGTAAGTTTTTTGTGTGTGTGTGTGTAAGTTTGTGTGTGTGTGTGTGTGTGTGTAAGTTTTTGTGTGTGTAAGTTTTGGGGTGTGTGTGTGTGTTTTCGTGTGTGTGTGTGTAAGTTTTGTGTGTGTGTGTGTGGGGGGGGGTTTATGTTTGGCTGCGGTGGGGCTAGAGTTTTTGGTTGTGTCTTTTTTTAGTTTTTGTGTGTGTGTGTGTGTGTGTGTGTGTGTAAGTTTTTGTGTGTGTGTATTTTATTGCTTTATTTTTTATTTGATCGTGTGTGTGTGTGTGTGAGTTTTGTGTGTGTTTGTGTGTGTGTGAGTTTTTGTGTGCATGTAAGTTTTTTTGTGCTTGTATGTTTTCGTGTGCTTGTGTTTGTTTTTTTGTGTGTGTGTGTGTGTGTGTGTGTAAGTTTTTGTGTGTGTGTAAGTTTTGGCGTGTATGTGTAAGTTTTAGTGTGTGTGTGTGTGTGTGTGTAAGTTTTGTGTGTGCGTGTGTGAATGTTTTTGTGTGTGTGTAAGTTTTTGTGTGCATGTAAGTTTTTGTGTGCATGTAAGTTTTCGCGTGCATGTGTAAGTTTTTTTGTGTGTGTGTGTGTAAGTTTTTGTGTGTGTGTCAGTTTTGGCGTCTGTGTGTTTGTTTTCGTGTGTGTGTGTCAGTTTTAATGTGTGTGTGTGTAAGTTTGTGTGTGTGTGTGTGTTAGTTTTAGTGTGTGTGTGTTAGTTTTCGTGTGTGTGTGTAAGTTTTTGTGTGTGAGTGTAAGATTTTGTGCGTGTGTGTAAGTTTTTGTGTGCATGTAAGTTTTTATGTGCATGTAATTTTTCGTGTGCATGTGTAATTTTTTTGTGTATTTTTGTGTGTGTGTGTGTGTGCATAATTTCTCGTGTGTGTGTGTAAGTTTGTGTGTGTGTGTGTAAGTTTTTTTGCGTGTGTGTAAGTTTTTGTGTGTGTGTGTAAGTTTTTGTGTAAATCTAAGTTTTTGTGTGAATGTAAGTTTTTGAGTGTGTGTGTATGTTTCTGCGTGCGGGTGTAAGTTTGTGTGTGTGTGTGTGTGTAAGTTTTTGTGTGTCTAAGCTTTTGTGTGTGTAAGTTTTGACGTGTTTGTGTGTAAGTTTTCGTGTGTGTGTGTGTGTGTAAGTTTTTGTGTGAATGTAATTTTTCATGTGAATGTGTCAGTTTTGGTGTGTTTGTGTGTGTTTGTAAGTTTTTGTGTGTGTGTGTAAGTTTTGTTGTGTGTGTGTAAGTTTGTGCGTGTGTGTAAGTTTGTGTGTGTGTGTGTAAGTTTTGCGTGTGTGTGTAAGTTTTCGTGTGTGTGTGTAAGTTTTGTGTGTGTGTGTGTGAGTTGTGTGTGTGTGTGTGTGTGTGTGTGTGTGTTAGTTTTTGTGTGCATGTAAGTTTTTGTGTGCATGTAAGTTTTCGTGTGCATGTGTAAGTTTTGTGTGTGTGTGTGTGTGTGTAAGTTTTTGTGTGTGTGTGTTAGTTTTGGCGTGTGTTTGTAAGTTTTCGTGTGTGTGTGTGTGTGTGTGTGTAAGTTTTTGTGTGCAAGTAAGTTTTTGTGTGCATGTAAGGTTTCGTGTGCATGTGTAAGTTTTTGTGTGTGTGTGTGTCTGTAAGTTATTGTGTGTGTGTAAGTTTTGGAGTTTGTGTGTAAGTTTTCGTGTGTTTGTGTGAGTTTTCATGTGTGTGTGTAAGTTTTTGTGTGTGTGTGTAATTTTTCTATTTTGTGTTTATTTTTTAGTGTGTGTTTTTGTATTTTTTTGTTTGTGAGTGTAATATTTTGTGCGTGTGTGTAAGTTTTTGTGTGCATGTAAGTTTTTATGTGCATGTAAGTTTTCGTGTTGATGTTATAGTTTTTTTTTTGTGTGTGTGTGTGTGTGTGTGCTTTTTTGTTCGTGTGCGTGTTCAAGTTTTTGCTAGGTTTTTCTAGAGTTTACAATAGTTTTTTATTGTTTTTTATTTTTATATTGATAGTGAATTTAAGATTTTTCTTGAATCTTCGTTATTGAGTGTTGGTATAAGTTTTTGTGTGTGTGTGTGTGTGTATGTTTTTGTGTGTGTCTAAGCTTTTGTGTGTGTAAGTTTTCGTTGTGTGTGTATAAGTTTTTGTGTGCTTGTTAGTTTTTGTATGCTTGTGCAAGTTTTTGTGTGTGTGTGTGTGTGTGTGTGTAAGTGTTTGTTTGTGTTTAAGTTTTTTTTGTGTTTGTGTATTAGTGTGTGTGTGTGTGTGTAATTGTTTTTGCGTGTGTGTATGTTTTTGTGTGTATGTTTTTATGTTTGTTCACTGTTTCTTGTGCGTTGATGGGGATTGTTTTGTGGGTTCGGTTATTTGTGGTTGTGTCTTATCCTGTTTTTTGTGGTTTTTGTTTTTTTTGTTTTTTGGGAAGTTTGTGTGTGTTTGTGTGTGTGTGTATGCTTGTGTGTGTGTAAGTTTGTTGTGTGTGTTATTTTGATTATTAGCTTTGATGTGTGTGTGTGTGTGTGTGTGTGTGTAATTTTTTGTGTGTTTTATTTTTGTAGTGTGTGTGTAAGTTTTGGTGTGTGTGCGTGTTAGTTTTGTGTGTGTGTGTGTGTGTAAGTTTTTGTGCGTGTGTGTGTGAGTTTTTTTTTGTGTTCATGTGTAAGTTTTTGTGTGTGTGTGTGTGTAAGTTTTTGTGTGTATGTTTTTAATTTTTTGCGTGTGTGTGTGTGTGTAAGTTTTCGTGTGCATGTGTAAGTTTTTGTGTGTTTTAGTTTTGGCGTGTGTGTGTTAGTTTTCGTGTGTGTGTGTGTGTAAGTTTTGTGTGTGCAAGTTTTTGTGAATGTGTGTGTGAGTTTTTTTGTTTTCATTTGTTAGTTTTTGTGTGTGTGTTTGTGTGTGTAAGTTTTTGTGTGTGTTTAAGTTTCGGAGTGTATGTGTATGTGTTCTTTTGTGTTTGTTTTTAATTTGTGTGTGTGTGTGTGTGTGTTAGTTTTTGTGTGAATTTAAGTTTTTGTGTGCATGTAAGTTTTCGTTTTTATGTGTAAGTTTTTTTGTGTGTGTGTTTGTGTGTTAGTTTGTGTTTGTGTTAGTTTTTGCGTGTGTGTGTTAGTTTTCGTTTGTGTGTGTGGAATTTTTTTTATTGTTTTTGTGTGGTTGTTTAATTTCTTGTGAGTGTGTGTGTGTGTTTTTTTGTGTTAATGTTTTAGATTTTGTGTGTGTGTGTGTGTGTGTGTGTGTTAGTTTTTGTGTGTGTGTAAGTTTTGGAGTGTGTGTGTGAGTTTTCGTGTGTGTGTGTGTGTAAGTTTGTGTGTGTGTGTGTGTGTGTAAGTTTTTGTGTGCATGTAAGTTTTTGTGTGCATGTAAGTTTTCGTGTGCATGTGTAAGTTTTTGTGTGTGTGTGTGTGTGTGTGTAAGTTTTCGTGTGTGTGTGTGTGTAAGTTTTCGTGTGTGTGTAAGTTTTTACGTGTGTGTGTGTAAGTTTTCGTGTGTGTGTGTGTGTAAGTTTTTGTGTGTCTAAGCTTTTGTGTGTGGATGTAAGTTTTTTGTGTGTGTGTGTAAGTTTGTGTGTGTGTGTGTGTGTGTGTATGTTTTTTTGTGTTTATGTTTTTTGTGTTTGTGTTTGTATAAGTTTGTGTGTGTGTGTGTGTAAGTTTCTGTGTGTGTAAGTTTTGGCGTGTGTGTGTAAGTTTTGTGTGTGTGTGTGTGTGTGTGTAAGTTTTTGTGCTTGTGTGTGTGAGTTTTTTTTTTGTGTTCATGTGTAAGTTTTTTTGTGTGTGTGTGTGTGTAAGTTTTTGTGTGTGTGTAAGTTTTGGGGTGTGTGTGTGAGTTTTCGTGTGTGTGGGTGTGTAAGTTTTGTGTGTGTTTGTGTGTGTAATTTTTTGTGTGCATGTAAGTTTTTTTGTGTATGTATGTTTTTGTGTTCATGTGTAAGTTTTTTTGTGTGTGTGTGTGTGTGTGTATGTTTTTGTGTGTGTGTGTGTAAGTTTTGGCGTGTGTGTGTAAGTTTTCGTGTGTGTGTGTGAGTTTTCGTGTGTGTGTGTCAGTTTTTGTGTGTGTGTGTGTAAGTTTTTGTGTGTGTGTAAGTTTTGTGTGCATGTATTGGGACCGGGGGAGGGCCTTTGGGACCCAGGGAGGGCGTTTGGGGATCCGGGGCCCTTGAGGATTGGGTGGTCTTTTGGGAGCCCAGTGGACCTTTGGGGACCGTGGGTGGACCTTTGGGGACCCGGGGGACCCTTGGGGACCGGTTGGCCCTTTGGGAGCCCGGGGGACCTTTGAGGACCAGGGGAGGGCCTTTGGGGTCTGAGGAGGGCGTTTGGGGGATAACATTTCGAAATTTTTACTTTTTAGTTTACTTTTTGCGGCGCATTCCTGCAGCGCATTCCTGCGGCGCATCCCTGTGGTGCCTCCCTGCGGCGCATTCCCTGCGGCGCTTTCCCCGACCCGCGGCGTATCCTCCTGCGGCGCATCCCCCTGCGGCACTTTCCTGGCCCGTGGCGCTTCTCGATTCCGGGGGACCTTTGAGGACTGGGGGAGGGCATTTGGGGTCCGAGGGGCCCTTTGGGGGTCCGGGGGCCCTTTGAGGATCAGGGGAGGGCCTTTGAGGGTCTGAGGAGAGCGTTTGGGGTCCGGGGGACCTTTGGGTGTCTGGGGGGCCCTTGAGGACCAGGGGAGGGCCTTTGAGGGTCGGGGTGGGCCTTTGGGGGCGCCGGTGGCCCTTTGGGAGCTTGGGGGGCCTTTGAGGACCGGGGGCTTCCTTCGGGGTTGGGGTAGGAGGATTGGAACCCTTTGGGGTTGGGTAGAGGACCTCACAACACTGTTCAAATGGAACTTGTGTATTATAACGACCACACTCAAAACCTCTTCTAAAATCATCTTTTAAAATGTCTCTAACTGTTTCGCCGAAATAATTCCCTAAAATGTCTAAAACGGTTTTGCCCAAATAATCCCTAAACGTAATTTCATCGTGTTCCTTTTGTTATTGGCATCTCTGCGCTGAAGCATTTCAAATTAATAAGAAACCTGATTCCCGCGCTAAAACAATTCATCGCTAAGATGTTTCTTGGAGAATTGTTTCCATGGCAATGTTTATTAATATCTTTTGGAGTTCGACCAGTAGAACTGTTTCCGAGGCAATGACATTAATGACTTGGATCTATTCCTGGAGAATCGTTTCTAGGCGAAAATTTTTAAAGTCTCACAGATGATGTCATTGGTTGATTGATCTGTCAAGAAAGGGGAATTAATTTGTTGTTTCTAAGGAGAATTATTGATTCACGATAGGAGACTGGAGGTCGACAGCACAGGTGTCCTGATTCATGACATCACCTCGTAGTTTATGGTTTTTTCAGTGAGAAAGTTCCTGTTTTTTCAAATTCTCACTGAGAAAACCATAAAAACATACAAAAATGTGAGAAAGTTCCTGTTTTTCAAATTCTCACTGACAAAATCCATAAAAACAGACATAAATGTGACAAAATTCCTGTTTTTTCAAATTGTCACTGACAAAAACCATAAATCATCCATAACCATCCATGAAAACAGACATAAATGTGACAAAGTTCCTGTTTTTCCAAGTGAGAAAATTCCTGTTTTTTCATTCTCACTGAGAAAACCATAAAAACATGCATAAATTATGTACTGTTCGGAGTTATATATAGGTATCTACTGAAAAGCTCTTTTATAAATGTGGTTTTATATCTCAAACGACACCCCATGATTAACAAGTATGTCCCAAGTACGTTGTGGAGCATGAAAATTTCAAACAAACTTGCAACCTTTAAAATTGGTCATGATGATCCATAGGGTATTCGGTGCTATGGGATAGGAAGTGCCACAGGGTACCATGGGCCAATCACGTAATGCCGTGGGCCGTGAAATGTAATGGGGGCATCACAATGGGTTTGGAGTATCCTGAACTCTAATGATCCGTGGGGTAAGAAGTACCGTGAAACCAGGAGTCACACGGGGCACAGGATGCCACGTTCCATTTATGCTATTTCATTTCTTGTAATATCATCAAATGGTTTCATCATTTACTTCAATGGGGTATTCCCACAGGAAATTCAAATTAGGTTTTGCGTTTGTAATAAAATGAAATTATGAATTAAATGGTCTTCTTACGCTATTATTTAAAATATCGTTGACAGGTTTCGCGAATAATCCTAGCACATTTACAAGAAAACAGTGTCCTTGTCTAGCTCACGCCAAACAAATAATAACAATGGAAAGTAACACCTGTTAACACCTTTAATAGTTTCGTCAGTAGGAAGAAAACTGATGGATTTTCTTTGCTCCTTTCATAGTAGTGATACTAGAAAGTTCTCCCGTGACAAGAAAATCAATTTCTGGAGAAAAGAATGGGGGTGATATTTATTAATGCACGAAGCCTATTGTATAAAATACATTTTTAAGAACATAATAATATCAATGTCTTGTTGGCTCATTTGTCTAAGACATCGTCCCATTGGAAATCTCTGGTCTCACGTTCGATTCCTACACCGGACAAAAACCTTTGACGTCGGTTTATAAAGGTTTTCTGAATGAAAACAAGTCTTGCGTGAGCGACTTGGGATTGCCTCGAGGAAATATTTCAAGGAGAAAAAATCTCGAAAAAGAAAAAAATGTCTCGAAGAAAAAAACGTCTCGGAGAAAAAAAGACATCTCGAAGAAAAAACGTCTCGAAGAAAAGAAAGGTCTCAAAGAAAAAAACATCTCGAAGAAAAAAAAGCATCCCGAAGAAAGAAAACATCTCGAAACAAAAATCTTGAAGAAAAGTGTCTTGAAGAAAACCATCTCCTAAACTATTACGTAACAACCATGTGTTCGTAATAGATAAATAATAAATAACAGCTGCGTCTTGTAAAAATGAGTGAGGGGCACAGCGGATGGATCTGGTTGTTAGGGCGCTCAGCGGCCGGATCTGGTTGCTAGTAAAAAATAAGAAAAAACGTCTCCAAGAAAAAAACGTCTTGAAGAAAAGAAAACGTCTCAAAGGAAAAACATCTCGAAGAAAAAAAGGTATCGAAGAAAAAAGTACCTTGAAGGAAAAAACCATCTCGAAAAAACAACCTTGAAAAAAAAATATTTCCTAAAGTATTACGTAACAGCTATGTGTGCGTAATAGACCAATAATTATTCATTATCACGTGCGTCTTGGGAAAACTTGTTAGGAGTACAGTGGCTAAATCTGGTTGCACGCAGCGGCCGGATCTTGCTGCTAGGCCGCGCGGTGGCCGGATCCAAAAAGCCTCCACTACTTGTGTCTCAATTTAATTGTGTCATATCAGTTCAATTGGTATTTACAATTGTGAACAACTTGAACAATTTACCTTGATTGAGATTAAGAATATCAGTTACGTTAATACGGTAGGGTTTTACCCAATTCCCACTTTATCAAACTCCATGTACATGCAGACTCCGTATATATTTCATGTTCCCCATGTACATCCCAGAATCATCATATTTTATGATTTATCCGAAGTTTCTAACTTCACTCACACCAATCTACCTATTTTTTAATTTTTAAATTAAGTCTCCTTATGTAACTTTTTTTAATGAAAGGTAGAGCCTCCTTCACATCAAATTTTTCTGTAAGTGACTGAACGGCGCTACTGCTTATGATTGATGCCTTATACATCTTCGTATTTTTTTTGTCTATTCATAAACTTCACGAAAACGCCCTACAAATGGGAAACGTATCCCTTTTGAGACCGGTAAATATTGGCTCTTTTATGTTAAGGAATAATTCTTCAACATAAAAATAAACAAGAGAAATATATACTAATATAAGGCTGCTTCAGCTATCCAATGCAAAAGTATAACAACAAACAATCTCATTACGATACACAATAATAGGTTTTTGTAAGACATGTTCAGAATCTTTGTGCTAGACAAAAGTAGAGGTCGAATAATAGATACAAGGATAACAAGATTACAGCCAATCAGAGGGATACAATCCAAGGAGAACAAGGCCCCACCCTCTTTTTAAACCAATCACAGGGCTAGAAATACTAACGAGAGTGACGCAACTAATATAAGGAAGACACAATTTCACCCCGTGAACATTCTTTTATAATGTTAGAAACACTAACGGGACAAGATATCTGATTGTCACAATTTCACCTCGTGAACATTCAAGATATCTGTTTGTCACAATTTCTCCATGGGACATGTTTATAAATTTTGAATAACATCGTTGTTATCGATATATAGAAGCGATCAGTTTAAGTGGATTTTATAAAAGTAATAAACAGGGTTAAATTGCTTACCAGTTAAGATAAGCCCGAAGGCGGTGGTAACTTTTAAGCAATATATTATAAATTCGGGGTAGCATCGCTGGTATCAACCTATGGAAATGCTCAGCGATAACAAGGTGATCATGGGACTTGATCTAGCTTTTTCTTCTTGGTTGTGTTCTGTATAATGCACAAATACCAGATGAGCCGTGTTGTTAATATAAAATATGGTTTAGCATTGGGGCATGCTAATAAGTTGAACCTAATAGAGTCACAGGGCCCGAGATGACATTGTGACTTGACCTAGCTCTACTTCTCGGATGTATTCGGTATAATACACAAGTACCATTTGAGCAGTGTTGTCAATATAAAATATGCTGTAACATTGTCTTATACTAAAAAGTTGATACTAATAGTTTTGTAGATGCTAAGAAAAGAATTTTAATAAAGAAATTCAGAACAATCCTTAGAAATCCTTAGAAATCAACGATTGAGATGATTATGGGTTTGAACCATCAAAGACCGCAACTATCCATGACCCTAACCACCAAGGACCTCAACATCCAAGGGTCCCCTCCCCCCAACCTCCAAGGCCCCCCTCCAACTTTTTGGGCCCATCCCCCTATTTTTTTAGTACTTTGTGAAGTTTAAGTTTTTTTTCCTTTTTTATTATTTTTTTTAGCATCATAATTTTATTTCAACTTTTTTTTACATGTCTTACAATGACATAAAACATAATTAAAGCATAAAAAAGTTACATTTAAGCTAGATTTTTTAACGTTTGTAGATGTGTGTTGTCTGAAACCTATGATTTGGGGTACTTGGTTTACTATTTTGTACTTTTCTGACCTAGGTTTCTTAGCCTGTCGTAGGTGTGTGCTGTCTGACATCTATGATTTGGGATGTTTGGTTTACTATTTTAGAGTTTTCTTAGCTAGGTTTCTTAACCTTTTGTAGGTATGTGTTGCATGAAACTTATGATTTAGGATGTCTAGTGTGCTATTTTGGACTTTTCTGAGCTAGATTTCCTAGCCTTTCCAGGTGTATGTTGTCTAAAACTTATGATTTGGGATGCTTGGTTTACTATTTTGCACTTTTCTGAGCTAGGTTTCATAGCCTTTCATAGGTGTATGTTTTATGAAACCAGATGATTAACTTTAATATTTTTTTGGGAGGTGGAGGAAAATCCAAGGCCTCATTGGGTACATTTTTGCATATTTTTTAAATAAAGTTGGGTTCTAGTTTTCAGAAATATGAACATCCCAGTTTAAAATACATCTAGTTTTATTAATAACATTTGATTTTTTTAAATCAATTTGGGTTTTAGTTTCAAGAAATACGAACTCCCATGTTTAAAATAAGTGTGATTTTATTGATAATATTTTATATTTTAAAATAAAGTTGGGTTTTAGTTTTAAGAAATAAGAACACCCACGTTTAAAATACATGTGGTTTTATTGATAATATTTGATATTTTAAAATAAAGTTGGGTTTTAGTTTTCAGAAATAAGAACATCCACGTTTAAAATACATCTGGTTTTATTAATAATATTTGATTTTAAAGTTGTGTTTTAGTTTCAAGAAATACGAACATCCACGTTTAAAATACATATGATTTTATTAATAATATTTGATATTTTAATACGTTATTTTAATAAGTTTAATTGTGATTAAACTTATTAATCGCATGTGATTCTATTAATTATATTTGATTTTTTAATAGATTTGGGTTTTAGTTTTCAGAAATAAGAACACCCATACTTAAAACACATACGATTGTATTCATAATATCTGATTTGCTAAAAATAATGTTGGCCTTTAGCTTCTATTTTTTTCAAAATAAAAGTGTTTCTCTTCTAATTTCCGAATTTTCTCAAAAAAAAGTTAGACTTCAATTCTAATTTTTTCCGAGGAAAATAAAAATGTTCTAGTTCAGTTCTGACTTTTCTCAAAGAGGTGAAAAAAAATTTAAAGTTCTGTTCAAAATTTCTCGAGAAAGATAGAAAAAAGTTATAATTTGATTGCGAATATTCGCCATGAAGATAAAGAGTTCCACTTTAATTCAGAGTTTTCTCAAAGAAGAGAAGAAAAGTTGAAGTTCTCGTCTGAAAATTTCTCAATGAAAAGAAAAAAGTTACATTTCAATTCTATTTTCTCCAAAGAAAATAAAAAAAGCTTTCACTTCAGTTCTGATTTTTCTGAATGGTGAAAAAAAAATTAAAGTTCTGTTCTAATTTTTTCTGTTGAAGATAGAAAGAAGTCATATTTTGATTGTCAAAATTCTCTATCTAAATAAAAATTTCCATTCTGAATCTTAGTGTTTTCAATAAAGATGATAAGGGTTGAAGTCTCTTCTTTTCTGAAAAATTTCCAAATGAAAAAAGCAAAGGATCGATTCTAATTTTTTCAAAAATAAAAGGGTTCCTTTTTTCTTTTATGAATTTTCTTAAAGAAAAAGTTAAAGATCAATTCTAATTTTCCAATGAAAATAAAAATTTTCCACTTCATTTCTGTTTTTCTCAAAGAGGTGAAACAAATTTAAAGTTCTGTTCTAAATTTCTCGTAAAAGATAGAAAAAAGTTATACTTGTATTGCGAATATTTGCCTTGAAGATAAAGAGTTCCACTTTAATTCTAAGATTTCTCAAAGAAAAAAGTTACAGTTCAATTCTAATTTTTTACTAAGAAAATAAAACAGGTTCCACTTCTGTTCTCAATTTTATCTAACACATAGAAAATTTAAAGTTCTGTTGTAAATTTTTCCATAGAAGATAGAAAAAAGTAATACTTTGATTGTGAACATTCACCATGAAGATAAAAAGTTCCACTTTAATTCTAAGTTTTCTCAATGAAGTGAAGAAAATTTCAAGTTCTCTTGTGAATTTTCTCAATGAAAAGAAATAAGTTACAGATCAATTCTTTTTTTCCAAAGAAAATAAAAAGATTCTACTTCAGTTCTGATTTTTCTCCAAGAGGTGAAGAAAAATATTAAATTTCTGTTCTAAATTTCTTATTAAAGAAATAAAAACGTTATAGGATTGTGGATATTCACCATGAAGATAAAGAGTTCCTCTTTAATTCTGAGTTTTCTCAAATAAGTGAAGAAAAGTTCAAGTTCTCTTCTGAAGATAAAAAGTTCCACTTTAATTCTGAGTTTTCATAATAAATTGAAGGAAAGTTTAAGTTCTCTTCTGAATTTTCTCAAAGAAAAAAATAAGTTACAGATCAATTCTAATTTGTTATAGAGAAAATTAAAAGGTCCCTTTCATTTCTGGTTTTTCTAAAAGAGGTGAAAAAATTTAGAGCTCTGTTCTAAATTTCTCGTAAATGATGGAAAAAACTTATACTTTGATTGTGAATATTCACCATGAAGATAAAGAGTTCCACTTTAATTCTGAGTTTTCTCAAAGAAGTGCAAAAATGTTCAAGTTCTCTTCTGAATTTTCTTAAAGAAAAGAAAAAAATTAGGGCAATTCTGAATTTTACCAAAGAAGAGAAACAAGTTCCACTTCAGTTCTGAATTTTCTCAGATTTGAAAAATTTAAAATTTCTGATCTAAATTTCTCCATAGAAGATAGAAAAGAAGTTACAGTTGGAAGTTCTGTATATTCTCTATAAAAATCGAAAAAGCTCTACTTTAATCCTGAGTTTTGTCGGAGAGGGGAAGGAAAGGACAAGTTCTCTCTTCTGGATGTATGTAGCTCCGTTTGTTAATTTGGGTTCTCTCGAGGAAAAGAAAGAAAGTTCAAGATTCCCTCCAAATTTCATCAAATAAAAAAAGTCACATTTCCGTTTAGATTTTTACCATTTAAGTTAGAGAAAAATAATGCTTCGATTCTGAATTTTTCCTCCAAGAAGAGAAAAAGTTCTGATTTAATTCTGTATTTCCTCAAAGAAGTGAAGAAAAGCCGTTCTGATGTAAGAGCAAGCATAGAGTACGATTGGTACAGCTGCAAGCATATTTTATGTCATTTTAAGATTCGTAAAAAAAAGTTGAATATTTTTTTAAGTCCAAAAAATTCAGTCCAAAAAAGGTTAGACTGGTTATAAATGACAGCACAACCTCTCAGACACACAGTCATAGTGAGAGAGACATGCAAAAAGTTAGGTTAATTTAGGTTCACTTAGAGTGGTCCGCCACTCTAAATGAACCTAAATTTACCTAACTTTTTACATGTCTCCCTCACTATGACTGTGTGTCTGAGCGGGTGTGCTGTCATCTAAACCCAGTCTAACCAATTTTTTTGGACTGAATTTTTTGTACTTTAAAAATTTTCAATTTTTTTTACGAATCTTAAAATGACATGAAATTTGCTTGTGGCTGTACCAATCGTACTCTATGCTTGCTCTTACATCGGAAGCGGCTTTCCCAGAGGTAGTCCATGGTAGGTTATCGAGACTACCTAGTTTATTGCATGTATTAAATCAGTAATTTTCACCCATTGGAGGGATAAACACCGGCATCATATTTAAAAAAATCAAAATAAATTATTCGAGGAAAGTATGTACACATTATAAAGTCATCGTTGCCTTGAATGCTGACAAAGAGACATATTTGAACTATGAAACAAGTAGTAGTGGATATCTTATTGGGAATGTATGCCTACGTTGTCATGAAAGTTAGGAGTTAAATTCCTTTGGAGTACCCAAGAATTTCCATCATGCAAATGTTGGATATGTGAAAGTGTCTTTTCCAGAGAAGTTAGTACTCAAAGAGAATGCCAAAATAAAAATAATAGTTACACGTTACCCGTTGATAGATCTTATCGTCATCTTTCCGGTGTTAGCATTCGAATGAAAGCAAAGGGGACTAGAAGACATGGATACTGCTGCACTAATATCATAAATCATATCCAGTCTACGTGCCAGAACTGTTACCTCTGTAAAAATTATGTGATAATAGACAATGAAATCACTGTCAAAATAAAAAGGGCATTTGCAGACAATATCAGTGATGAATATAAAGATAAATTAATGGAGAATAAAGCAACAGTGACCATTATTACTACCAATGATCATATAGTCAAAGAATCAAATAATACCAAGGATGAAACATGTATTGAACCTGTATGTGACACCCCAGTTAAAATTGTATATAATTCAAAATGGAATAATGATTATTCTAGTGGTTATGAACTAAGAGAAGCGAGTAACTCTAGTATCAAGAGAGAACATGATGAATTATTTTATGGAACAGATTCAAAATGTCAAAAGTTACTCAATAATATTAATAATGTATAATAACGTATGTAACATATTTTTATGTTGATATTCTACATGTCGCTATTTCAATACAATATTTTCTGCATTACTTTGTTATATTTCTATTATTTTAGGATACGCTAGCATGCCAAACGCTTAGAATGTTTATTAAAAAGTCGGATATTTTTATTTTCTTTGGAAAAATTAGAATTAGACTATAACTTTTTTCTTTACTTTGAGAAAATTCAGAAGAGAACTTGAACTTTTCTTCACTTCGTTGTGAAAACTCAGAATTAAAGTGGAACCTTTTCTCTTCTCTGGCAAAACAATCAGAAGAGAAATTGAACTTTTCTTCACTTCTTTGAGAAAATACAGAATTAAAGCAGAACCTTTAGTCTTCTTGGAGGAAAAATTCAGAATCGAAGTATAACTTTTTTCTAACTTCTATGAAAAAATTTGGAATTGAACTGTAACTTTTTTATTTGAGAAAATTCAGAAGAGAACTTGAACTTTTCTTCACTTCTTCGAGAAAACTCAGCATTAAAAGTGGAAATATTTATCTTCTGAACTTGAACATTGTTGCACTTCTTTGTGATAACTCAGAATTAAAGTGGAACTCTTTATCTTCATGGCGAATATTCACAATCAAAGTATAACTTTTTTCTATCTTTTACGAGAAATTTAGGACAGAACTTAAAAATGTTTCACTTCCTTGAGAAAATTCACAACTGCAGTGGGACCTTTTTTAATTTCACTAGACAAAACTAAAATTGATCTTTAACTTTTTTTTCATTGAAAAAATTCAGAAGAGAACTTGAACTTTTTTCCCTTTATTGAGAAAACTCAGAATTAAAGTGGAAATCTTTATCTTCATTGCGAATATCCACAATCAGAGTATAACTTCTTCTATCTTCTATTAGAAATTAGAACAGAAATTTAAATTTTTTTTCACCTCTTTGAGAAAAATCGGAACTGAAGTGGAATATTTTTATTTTCTTTGGAAAAAATAGAATTTATGTTTAACTTATTTCTTTTCATTGAGAAAATTCAGAAGAGAACTTGAACTTTCCTTCACTTCGTTGAGAAAACTTAGAATTAAAGTGGAAATAGTTAGTTTAATGGTGAATGTTCACAATCAAAGTATAACTTTTTTTCTATCTTCTATGGATAAATTTAGAACAGAAATTAAAATTCTCAATGTCTTTGAGAAAATTGAGAACTGAAGTAGAACCTTTTTATTTTCTTTGGAAAAAATTAGAATTGAAATGTAACTTTTTTTTGAGAAAATTCAGAAATGAAAAGAGGAACCCTTATATTTTTTGAAAAAATTAGAATTGATCTGTAACTTATGTCTTTTTATTGAGAAATTTTCAGAATAGAACTTGAACTTTTCTTTCCTTCATTGAGAAAACTCAGATTTAAAGTGGAGCATTTTATCTCGATGGAGAAAATTAACCATCAAAGTTTGACTTTTTCTATCTTCAACAGAAAAATTTAGAAGAGAACTTTAAATTTTTTCACCTCTGGGAAAAATCAAAACTGAAGTACAAGCGTTTTTCTTATTTTCTTTGGAGAAAATTAGAATTGAACTGTAACTTTTTTCTTTTAATTGAGAAATTTTCAGAAGAGAACTTGATCTTTTATTCACTTCTTTGAGAAAACTCTGAATTAAAGTGGAAATCTTTATCTTCATGGCGAATGTTCGCAATCAAAATACAAATTTTTCTATCTTTTACGAGAAATTTAGAACGGAACTTTAAATTTTTTTCACCTCTTTGAGAAAACTCAGAACTGAAGTGGAACCGTTCTATTTTCTCTAAGAAAATTAGAATTGATCTGTAACTTATTTTTTTCTTTGAGAAAATTCAGAAGAGAACTTGAACTTTCCTTCACTTTATTGAGAAAACTCAGAATTAAAGTGAAACTTTTTATCTTCAGAAGAGAACTTGAACTTTTCTTAACTTCTTTGAGAAAACTCGGAATTAAAGTGGAACTCTTTATCTTCATGGTGAATATTCACAATCATGGTATAACTTTTTTCTATCTTTAATAAGAAATTTAGAACAGAACTTTAAATTTTTCATCTCTTGGAGAAAAATCAGAACTGAATTGGAATCTTTTTATTTTCTCTGGAAAAAAAATAGAATTGATAAGTAACTTGGTTATTTTAATCGAAACGATTCAGAACAAAACTTGAACTTTTCTTCACTTCGTTGAGAAAACATGTACTTAAAGCGGAAACTATTACCTACATGGCAAATATTCATAATCAAAGTATAACTTTTTCTATCTTCGATGGAAATTTTTAGAACAGAACTTTAAATTTTTTATGTCTTTGAGAAAATTAAGAACTGAAGTGGAACCTTTTTTATTTTCTTTGGAAAAAACTAGAATGGATCAGTATTTTTTTTCTTTTATTTGAAAAATCTTAGAACTAAAGTGGTACTCTTTATTTTCATGGTGAGTATTCTAAGTAGCAGTATAACTTTTTTCTATGTTATACGATAAATATAAAACACAACTTTAAATTCTTTTCTCCGCTATGAGAAAAATCGGGGTTGAAGTAAAATTTTTTTATTGTCATTGGAAAAAATTACAATTGATTTATAACTTTTTTTTGAGAAAATTCAAAAATTAGAAGAGGAACCCTTTTATTTAAAAAAAAAATTAGAAGTTAAAACCCAACATTATTTAAAAAAATCAAATATTATTAATAAGATCCCATGAATTTTAAACGTGGGTGTTCTTATTTCTGAGAACTAAAACCCAACTTTATTAAAAAAATCAAATAATATTAATAAAATCACATGTATTTTAAACGTGGGTGTTCTTATTTCCGAAAACTAAGGCCCAACTTTATTTTTAAAAAAATCAAATATTATTAATAAAATCAGATGTATTTTAAACGGGGATGTTCGTATTTCTGAAAATTAAAACCCAACTTTATTAAAAAAAATCAAATATTATAAAAAAATCAGATATATTTTAAACATGGTTATTCTTACTTCTGAAAACTAAAACCCAGCTTTATTAGAAAATCAAATATTATTAATAAACCTGATGTATTTTAAACGTGGACGGTCTTATTTCTGAAAACCAAAACCCAACTTCATTAAAAAAAATTAAATATTATTAATAAAATAAGATGTATTTTAAACATGGGTGTTCTTATTTTTGAAAACTATAACCCAACTTTATTAAAAGATCAAATATTATTAATAGAATCACATGTATTTTAAGCGTAGGATGGTCTTATTTTCCGAAAACTAAAACCCAACTTTATTTTAAAAACATCAAATATTATTAATAAAATTATATGTATTTTAAACGTGGATGTTCGTATTTCTTGAAACTAAAACCCAACTTTATTTAAGAAATCAAAAGTTATTAATAAAATTAGATTTATTTTAAACTGGGATGTTCATATTTCTGAAAGTTAAAACCCAACATTATTAAGAACATATGCAAAAATGTACCCAATTATTAAAAGAAATCAAACATTATTAAAAAATCAGATTTATTTTAAACATTAATGTTCTTATTTCTGAAATTTAAAGCCCAACTTATTTATAAAATCCAATATTATTAATAAAATCACCATATTTTAAACGTGGTTGTTCTTATTTCCGAAAACTAAAACCCAACTTTATTAAAATGTCAAATATTATTTAAAAAATAATACGTATTTTAAACATGGAAGTTCGTATTTCTTGAAACTAAAACCCAAATTTATTTAAAAAAAATTAGAGGTTATTAATAAAATCAGATGTATTTTAAACTGGGATGTTCATATTTCTGAAAACTAAAACCCAACTTTATTTTTTTTTAAAATCAAATCTTATTAATAAAATCAGATGTATCTTAAACTGGGATGTTCATATTTCTGAAAAATAAAACCCAACTTTATTTAAAAAAATATGCAAAAATGTACCCAATGAGGCCTTGGATCATCCCCCACCTTCCAAAAAAATTAAAGTTAATCGTTGGGTTTCATACAACATACACCTATGAAAGGCTGTGAAACCTAGCTCAGAAAAATGCGAAATAGTAAACCAAGCATCCCAAATCCTAGGTTTCAGACAACATACACCTACAAAAGGCAAGGAAATCTAGCTCAGAAAAGTCCAAAATAGCACACTAGACATCCCAAATCATAAGTTTCAGGCAACACACACCTACGAAACGTTAAGAAACCTAGCTAAGAAAAGTCTAAAATAGAAAACAAAACATCCCAAATCAGAGATTTCAGACAACACACAACAACAACGGGCTAAAAAAGATAGGTCAGAAAAGTGCGAAATAGTAAACCCAGCACCCCAAACCATAGGTTACAGAAATCACACATCTGCAATTGTCAAGAAATCCCGCATAAATTTGAATTTTTTATGCTTTTAGTATGTTTTATGTCATTCTAAGACATGTAAAAAAAGTTTAAATAAAATTTTTATGTTAAAAAAATAAAAAAAAGGTTAAAAAAAACTTCAAAAAAAGTATAATAAAAATAGGGGGTGGGCCCAAAAAGTTGGAAGGAGGGGGCCCCTTGGAAGTTGGGGAGAGGGGACCGTTGGAGGTTGAGGTCCTTGGTGGTTAGGGTCATTGATGGTTGTGGTCCTTGATGGTTCCAACTCATAATCATCTCAATAGTTGATTTCTAAGGATTTCTAAGGATTGTTCTGAATTTCTATATTAAAATTCTTTTCTTAGCATCTACATCCCTAGTATCAACTTTTTAGTATACTACTGTGTTAGAGCATATTTTATATTGACAAGACTGCTCAACTGGTATTTTTGTATTATACAGAACACAGCCAAGAAGTAAAGCTAAATCAAGTCCCATCGTCACCGTGTTATCGTTGACTATTTTCATAAGTGAATGCCAGCGATGCTATTCCAAGTTTAGATGATATCACGTAAAAGTTACCACCTTCTTCGAACTTACCTTCACTGGTATGCAGTTTAACCCTTTCTAATAATTTCATACAATCCAATTAAAATAATCGTTTCCGTAGATCGACACCAATGATTTTATTCCAAATTTATAAACATGTCCCATGGAGAAATTGTGACAAACAGATATCTTGAATGTTCACGAGGTGAAATTGTGACAATCAGATATCTTGTCTCGTTAGTATTTCTAACATTATAAAAGAATGTTCACGGGGTGAAATTGTGTCTTCCTTATATTAGTTGCGTCACTCCCGTCAGTATTTCTAGCTCTGTGATTGGTCTATAAAGAGGGTGTGGTCTTGTTCTCCTCGGATTGTAACCCTCTGATTGGCTGTGATCTTGTTATCCTTGTATCTATTATTCGACCTCTACTGACAAACACAGAAACCTTTGTTGGCTCAAGAAATGAGTTATTCTTGGTGCCAAAGTTGGCCTTTAAGGTAGGTTGTCCCACTTAAATACGTGCACAAATTTTCAGAGGGAGGCTGGAAGTGTACCAAATAAGTGCCACCAGGAACTATCGTGTGCACCAGCTAGGTTTACAATTTTTTTTTTTATGGGAGGCTGAAAACTGGAAAAAAGAATTGGCCCAAAAGTTTTAAATCTTGCAAAGGAAAGAGGAGCTATTTACCAATCCTAAGTAATAAGATTTCCCTGCCATCTGTGTTCAGGTATGTTCAACCATTAGCAAGGTTTGCCTATTTTATATTGTTTTACTTTTATGGGTAAAAAAATAGATGTAACAAAGGGTCGTGTGTAAGAGTTTATTATCTGAGTGAAGGACATTTTAGAAGGAGCCAACGATTCAGATAAAAATAAAGGCTTATGCTGATAATATAATACTATAATAGTATAAGAGTAATCACAAAATTTCATGATTTCGATTGAGGATGCGTGATTGAGGTTCCACTCCCTAACTACGTGCTTGTTTTACAACCATTTTTAAATTGATGCAAGAACAAATTGTACTTGCGATATAGTGCCGTGTGTAGCGGGAGGGTTTGCAACGTGAAGAAGCAAAGGATGCTCCAAGATATACATAAGATAGTGGAGAGTGGGTAACTCCTTGGATAATCATTCTGTGTCTGTTTTCGTTAAATCTCTGTTTAATCATCTAATAAAACAAGTTTTGTGTGATTTATTAACCCATTTATTCCTTCGATCTATAATATATTTTTGCATTGTTTATTATTTTCCAATCCATTTTCCTTTTCTTCTCTATAATATTGATCAAGGAGTCATTCCTCTTCTGATCCTAGACGGATTAGGACTAAAGCTTCTCTCGTCTCGTATCATCAAAACAATCCTAGTTTTATTATAACCCACTGAACATCAATGACTTACGTTCCCCATTCGCTAAGATGGGAAATTTCGCTGTTTTGTGCATTGTCAACACTTTATAGGAATCCGTATAAGCCTCCCTTAGCTCCAGAAATGGAATTGTAACGTAAAGTAATCCCTGTTTTGCAATTTTGGCTTGAATTTCGGAGCAGTTTTGAAGCTATCGAAAAATAGTGTTTTACTGATTAATTTATTGTCTTTCATGCTTTATTTTGGTGATTAATATTCCAGTCACTTAATGCTTTTTGTGACTTATACCTGGGATAGTAACCGACTCACTTCATAGTCTTGGAAATTATCAGGGAATATATTTAAATATTCACCTTATAGGAAACCTTGTAATCCACACACACTTTTCATGGCGTACAGCTCTAATGTTTTCACTGTAACACCACTTTCGAGTCAGAATCATAAGACATACTTCTTCTGCTACTACTAATAACTCACTGCAGCACCAAGCCACCTGGGGCCAACACAGCTACGCATGCTTCTCCTCCATCCCAATCTATTCAAAGTTTCCCTCTTTAAATTCTTCCAATAACTTCCCGTTTTCTGTAGAATTTTCTTTATGAAATCCTTCCATTCCATTTGGGGACAACCTGCTTTTCGTTTGGCCCTAGAAGGTTGGCCGACAAAGAAAATCTTTGGCACTCTTTCATCCTACATCCGTAGGAAGTGTCCTAGCCATCTCATCCTTTCTCATATTAAAGCCCTAGAAAGCTGGATTGAACCCCATCTTCCGCACAGCCTCCTGTTTGAGGTACGGTCAGTCAGTCGGGTACTCTAAACAATCTGTAGGCAATTTCTCTGGAAAACATCTAGCGATTCCTCCTCTGTTTTTCAGACCACCCACGCTTCAGAACCATACTTGACCACTGTCGTCACTGTAGTTTCTAATGTTATAATCTTGGTTAGCAGACTTATTCTTCATTATGTGAAAAAACACCCTGGGCCTTGGCTATTCTAATTGTAACATCCTCACTGTACAAACTATCTTTACTAATGATACCACCTAGGTAAGTGAAGCTGTCAACTTGATCGATCTTCTCATTATTCAACATCACCTCTTCACCTTCACTTATTCCTAGTCTTAGAAGTTAATTTTGACATTAATTTTACTTGACATTAGTTTTCAAATCTCTTCTATCACGCTGAACTCGCAAAACCTCTAAAAGTTCAATTCATTTTGCTACAATTTTCGTCATTGGTTTAACTGGATTCTGTTGTGCTCCTTGCCGCTCCAGACTGTGTACCACTTTACCTGGTGAAAAAATGTTAAGTGTCAATCCTATCATTTTTGTTTGAGCCCCAGCAATTGATACAGGAGATTCCTAGGCTTAAGACCATTTCTAACTGAACTGCCTGATACTATAGACCCACCATGTAACATTGTTGGTAATAATACCAAAAAAGAAATAAAAAAAAAAACAAAAAAAACATGAAAACATTTTAAAAGGCAAGGGTAAAAACGCTAAAAAGGCAGATACACACAGTTTAAAATAGTGAATAATCTCCTCTATGGTGGGGGGGACTTCTCATAATTTGTTTGCATCATCATTTATGTAGAAGGCAACAAATTACTATGTGGCTCAAATAACTGTGATAGCGAAGACTTCAAATAAAAAGACTTGAAAGCTATCTTTGGGCGTATTATGAAAAGCCAAACGTCCTTAACCACCCTTTAACTATTTAACCTTATTTAGGTAGACAAACTCTCTTATTTTCTTTTACTTTTAGCTACAGAAAATTTACAATCTCCATTACCTTGAAAGATATCATATTAGAACTTTAGATCTCGCATAATAAAAAGAAATTATAATCTACGAATATTTCAAATAACTTTTCAATTGGATTCTAAAATGGTAGTGGATTTTGCCGAACAGAATTATAAAACCTTCCTCATTGGTATACTGCTCCTAATAAAAAAAGAAAAAAAAACATATAACACAGAATCTGGTCTTTATTTACTATGAACGTATCAAAAATAAATCCTATGAATTGAAACCGTATCTAACTAGTGTGGCATTTGAGGAATTTTAATTTAAATATTTCCATGTTGCATTTTTGTTTGAACAATATGTATTGTCTTTTTTTCACTTCAGCAATGTTTTTTGTGTAAATTTTACGTCGTTGGCAATGTTCTGTTTGTTTTTGTTGTTTTATCTGTATTTTTTTTTTTTGTCTGCTCGTGTAGGTTTTTTATTTACTCCTTTATTATCATGTTGAATGTTTTGTAAAAAGGGTAAATAATAATTATATTTATTACTCAAAAGATTATATTTAATGACTCAAAAAGCTAAAAAAAACTTCTATCTATACTAATAAGGGACAGAGTAAAGCTAGCTATGACCAATACATTTTTATAAAGCATGGCTTTGACTTGGCCAAATATTAAGGAGCATAAATTAAAAAAAGAAAAAAAAAATACATAGACAGAGAGAGTATCAAAATGTATTTTCGAAAAACTGTTTTTTTTCATTTTTACAATGAAATGCCATTAAAAAATTCTTTTAATTCTACTAGGGTTGTCCCCTCCTATTGGCATGCTAGCATATATTATAATTTACCAAAAGTTAACGGTGCAAACTCACTAGGCATTTAAGTCGTAGGCTGTCACAGTCTTCCCCATATCTCTGTGTCAATTGGTCATGCTTCTGGGTCACTAAAAATTGCATTTTGGACGTATAACCTAGATGGCCTAGAATCCCACTTGGTTTTTTCATTGAGAAAATTGATAAAATTGGTAAAAGACGAAAATCAGTCCCCTTGAATACAGTGAGGGCTTTTTAAAAAGAAAGTAAACTTTACGGAATATCTTAAATCCATGGGTATTTTAGGGATAACTGAAATAGCCATTCCTAATTACTAGCAATGATAATAACAATAATTAGTATATTAAGTGTGAATCGAATCCCAAACAAAATTGACTACCTTAAAAATGATACATTATCAATCAGTTGATATGAAATTGCCAGGCAACTACCAGCTTAGGTACTCAACGCTGGTAAACAGTATATGTAAATGGGAATAATTTTTTACTTTAATTTGTTGTTTCTAACCACTTTCCCGTTTTAGTTTTTAATCCAGTTTCTCTCTTCCCTCTTTTTCCTTGCTTTTATATCTATCCTCATGCTACTTAATCAATCATGTATATTCTTTATCTCTTTCTATCCTTTTCACCCCTTTTCTCTCTCTTTCTAGTTTTTCTTAAACTTTTCGTACCCTAAGGGAGACTCTCAGTGGTCCAGAACTAAGACATTCAGGTTTCTTTCCATTGCTCTGCATGTTCGATTCTTTTCATTTCTCTTTTTCAAATTTTGTTTTTCGAATATTTACGTCCAGACAATGTGGATTTCAAGCAGTTGATCAACTCTCTCATAGGCTATTCGTTAGATATACAATTACCGCCTGTCTAAAGATAAGGCTTTGTTTCTATTACTATTTTCTTTTCATTTTTATTCATTATTCTTGCACCAAAAATAATCACAAAAGGATAATTATCCAATCAGATCTTATAATCCTTTGGTAAATGTCTGTCTTAAGTGTAAATAGAAAATAGAGATGAGAAAATTAGAATACTATACTTCTTTTCTCTATAGATAGGAAAACACTTAAATGACTTTTCGGTTTTGATCTAGCAAGTAATGGCTTTTCTATAATTTTTTTTTTTATCTAATGTAAGCATAATTGACAATAAGGCATAGAAACAAATTCTTATTTCATGCTTATGAACGTTCTAACAAACTATTCGCATTTATCTTTCTATAAAAAAGGCATTCAATAAGAGAGGCCGAGCGGCTTACCGCTACTGGTGAGGTGGGTCAGTAAAACCTTCAGTAATTTCTTCAGGAGTGTTTGGAGTTTAACTTTTCTAAACATTGTTCGACTTTACATGACGGTGAAAAAGTAATACCATCTTTGCACCCCTTGTACCACTTACAGCCACAATGTCTGTGGGCCCAAATCGCAACTCGGATCATTTCCTTTTGTACCCAAGAAATGGTCGCTTGGGTTTCGCTACTCACAAGGTTGTTAAGCTAGGTCAATAATGCTCTTACTGTACATTAAGGACATTATATCGAGAATGTCATTGCGGTCCAAATTCGGGCCGTAAAGGTAACACTCAATATACCTCTAGGGAAGGGTTATCAAACCCCTTTGCTTCCGTATGTGCACTCCTGGTTGTAGGTACTCCAAATATCTTAGTAAAGATTGACTCATCAGCGTTTTTTATTTCTGTTCCTCAGCACATCTGCTCTGACAGCAGAGGGAAGGAGGGTCTCAATCCTCCTTGCCTCCTTATGTCCACTCCTGGTTGTAGGTAATCCAAATATCTTCATGAAGATTAACTCATCATAGAACTCTTCATTTATGTCCCTCCTAACAATAATCAGGAGTTATAGTTTAGTCTAGAAGCATATCTTCTCTGACAGCAGAGAGAAGGGATCTGAATCCCCCTTGTCTCCCTGTGTGCAACCCTCGTTTTAGGTACTCCAAATGCCTTAGTAAAGATTGAATCATCAGCGTTTTTTATTTCTGTTCCTCCTGACAATAATTGGTAGTCCAAATTTAGTCTAGAAGCACATCTTCTCTGACAGCAGAGGGAAGGGGGGGGGGGTATCAATCCTCCTTGCCTCCTTATGTGCACTCCTGGTTGTAGGTATTCCGAATATCTTCAAGAAGATTAAATCATCATTGAACTCTTTATTTTTGTTCCTCTTAAAAATAATCGGGACTCCTAGTTTAGTTTAGATGTATATCATGTCTGACAGCAGAGGCATGCCTACATAGACAAGCTTATTTTCTCCTTTACTGTATGATTGAAGTACTCAATGAAGCTTAAAGATACTTCATTGTCATTGACGTAATATTCTTTGATTGCAATTAGCTATTCTTAAATGAATAAAAGTCTCCCACTGTGCAACAATTGCAAAGACATTGCTTCATCAGCTTTTCCATTCTCTGGATGTGGCCAGTGCTAGTAAATGTCATAAAGCTACTCTGACCAGTGGCAAACAGGAATTGCGGCTGAAACGCCTGAGGAATATTCAGGAAACAGTTCCTTTTCCCTCTGAAGAAAAAGGAAGGAAGGAACTTGATGGAAAAAGACCGGAGAACGCAAATTGATAAATCAATTATTTCGGTAGTGGTTGGTTAACCAAAGAGGAGAAAATGCAATTTGTGGTTACGAAAGCAGACGTTGGTCGTTCCAGAAACGATGAGCTATATCTGTCATTCAATGCTTCACTAACTCTTAATCTAACAAAGGTCCCTATTTAAAGGCCGTGGGATTTCAGGTGGGTTACCTTAAAATGGCGATAACTGACTTACAAATTAAGAATTATTTTTCCAGTTCTATATACATGCTGACAGTCTAGTTTATGTTTGGATCATACTCAAATGCTTTCGGTCTGTTTTAACTATTTTTAGCTATATTTTACGGAAGTGAAGGATGCATTTTCGTTAAAAACCTTCGGGGGTGGGAAAAGGGTTGAGAGGGTCAAATATTATGGAAAACCGCAACTTTTTGAGTTTTCTAAAAGCTTTCTAAAGGCCCAAGCTTTATAAAAGCCAGAATATAATTTGTACTTTACTGGAAAAAATCTGCATTGTCATTTTAGCATGCATATACCGATATTTATTCCTTAAAATCTTTCTTGATTTCTTAAAGTTAGAAAAGTGAAAACATTTCAAAGAATTTTTTTCAGTAAAATACAAATTATGTTCAGGCTTTCAGAAAGCTTGGGGTTTAGAACCCTACTCATATTAGTTTCTGCTTGTTTTGAGTTTGACTCTTATTTCTCTTTGTTTTGGGTTTCATTTATTTATTGATACTGATTTGTGGTCGTTGTAATCCTGGTAGATTATTTGATTCTATTTTTGTTCATTTTGGTTTATTTGAGGTTTTACTTTTTTTTGTAAACTTATTTTGTTGAAAAAGTTTTTTTTAATTAATTTCTGTTCTTTTTATATTGACACAGTCTTTTTCAGGGAGAAAGACTGAGCATCTTCTAAAGTTAAACAACCACAACTTCAATAAAAACCTTTAAATACCCCCTGAGCATAGCTTACAGCCTTTGTCCCTAATCTCTGGGGATTGTTTCAACCCCCAACCCCCAAATATGATATTTATACCATTTTGAATAGAATTGCTATCTCAAAAGTTCTACTAGATGCATTTCGGGACGATACGACGTGTGTGTGTAGGGGGGGGGGTAGCTGCCCTCTGATCACTTTGACTCTTACAAAGAACACTAGAGTGTCTGACTACCAATCCAATGAGCCCCCTCCGAAGTTTATATAGCCACGCTTTCTACAAAAGCCTTATATGTCCCCAGGCCATACTTTAAAAATTTTCCCCTGAGGCCTGGGGGTTTTTAAATTTTCAAAGACAAAATTGTCAAATGTCCCTGATGCGATGAACAATATGGCTATATCAAAATTTGTACTGGAAGCGTCTAGGTAGTTTATGGGCGTGGGGGAGGGGCATTTTCTCTTTGATCAATTTCTACTGATAGAAAAGGCACTAGTCTTCTCAATTTTGAATCAAATGAGCCCTTTTTGAAGCTTCTACGACGAAACTTTCTATAAAACCTTATATTCCCCAAAAGCAAAACTTACGACCCTTGTCCTGAGGGCTATGGGGGGGGGCAATTGTCATCCTCAATGACATAATTACCATACCTCTCAACTACGTTGAACAAAATGGCCATATTAAAATGTTGATCCGAAGTGTTTGGGGAAATGACGGGCGTGGGGGGGGGGGGAAATTCTCCCTCCGAATACATTTGACTATTAAAAAGGCAATAGCGCTTTCAATTTCCAATCGAATGAGCCCTCTTTGAGATTTTTACAGCAACAATTTCTATAAGAACATTATATGCCCCCCGGATATAATTTACAACCTTAGCCCTGAAAGCTGTGGGGGGGGTTCTTATCCTCAAAGACCTAATTTCCAGAACTTTAAACTACGTTCAACAAAATGGCTATCTCAAATTTTTGATTGGATGAGTTTGGGGAAATGTTGGGCATGAGAGGGGGGTTAGATACCTTCCGATAACTTTCGACTATTAAAAAGGGCACTAGCCCTCTCATGTTCCAATTGAATGAGCCCCTTTTGAAGTTTCTACGACAACAATATCTATAAGAACCTTTTATGCCCCCAGGGCATAACTCACAACCCTAGCCCTGAGGGCTGTGGGGAGGGTTGTCATCCTCAAATACATAATTTCAAGACGTTTCACCTATATTGACAAAAAATTGCTATCTCAAAATCTTGATTGTATGTGTTTGGAGAAATGGTGAGCGTGAGAGGGGGTTAGTTGCCCTCCAATCATTTTTCAAGTGTTAAAAAGGGCACTAGCCATTTCAATTTCTCATCGAATGAGCCTGTTTTGAAGTTTCTAAGAAACCACTTTCTATAAAAGCCTTATATGCCCCTAGGGCATAACTTACAACCCTTGCCCTGAGGGCTGTTGGAGGGTTGTCATCCTAAAAGACCTAATTTCCAAAACTTTCAACTATGTTGAACAAAATGGCTATCTAAAAAATTTGGTTGGATGTGTTTTGGGAAAAGGTGGGCAGGAGAGGGGGGTTAGGTGTCCTCCAATCCCTTTCGACTGCCAAAAAGGGCACTAGCCCTTTCAATTTCCAATCAAATGAGCCCTTTTTTGGAATTTCTACGACTAAGCTTTCAATGAAAACCTTATATACCCCCAGGGCATAACTTACAACCCTTGTCCTGAGGGCTGTTGGGGGGTTGTCATCCTCAAAGACCTAATTTCCAAAACTTTCAACTATGTTGAACAAAATGGCTATCTAAAAATTTTGATTGGATGTGTTTGGGGAAAAGGTGGGCAGGAGAGGGGGGTTAGGTGTCCTCCAATCCCTTTCGACTGCTAAAAAGGGCACTAGCCCTTTCAATTTCCAATCAAATGAGTCCTTTTTGGAATTTCTACGACAAAGCTTTCAATGAAACCTTATATACCCCTAGGGTATAACTTACAACCCTTGTCCTGAGAGCTCTCAGGGGGTTATCATCCTCAAAGTCCTAATTTCCAGAACATTCAACTACGTTGAAAAAATGGCTATCTCAAAATTTTGATTGCAAATTTTGATTTGATCGAATGAGCCCTTTTTGAAGTTTCTAATACATCGCTTTCTATAAGAACCTTATATGCCCCCAGAGCATAACTGGCAACCCTTGCCCTGAGTTCTGTGAGGGGGGGGGGTTGTCATCCTCAAATACCTCATTTCCAGTACTTTCAACTACGTTGAAAAAATGGCTATCTCAAAACTTTGATTGTATGTGTTTGGGGAAAGGGTGGGGGTGAGAGTGGGTTAGTTGCCTTCCAATCATTTTCATCTATTAAAAATGGCAATAGCCCTTAGAATTTCCAATCGAATGAGCCCTTTTCAATTTTCTACGACAAAGCTTTCAATAAAAACCTTATATGCCCCAGGGTATAACTTACAACCTTAGTCCTTAGGGCTCTGGGGGGAATGTCATCCTCAGAGACCTAATTTCCAGAAATTTTAACTACGTTGAACAAAATGGCCTTTTGAAAATTTTGATTGGAAATGTTTGAGGAGAAGGTGGAGGGAAGTGGGGGGTTAGGTGCCCTCCAATCCCTTTCAACTACTAAAAACGGCACTAGCCCTTTCAATTTCCAATCAAATGAGCCCTTTTTGAAGTTTTTGCGACACAGCTTTCAATGAAAACCTTATATGCTCCCAGGACATAACTTATAACCCTTGCCCTGAGGGTTCTGAGGGGATTATCATCCTCAAAGACCTAATTTCCAGAACTTTCAACTACGTTGAAAAAATGGCTATCTCAAAATTTTGATTGAAAATTTTGATTTAATCGAATGAGCCCTTTTTGAAGTTTCTAAAACATCGTTTTTTATAAGAACCTTATATGCCCCAGGGCATAACTGACAACCCTTGCCCTGAGGGCTATAGGGGGGGTTGTCATCCTCAAAGACCTCATTTCCTGATCTTTCAACTACGTTGAAAAAATGAGTATCTCAAAATTTTGATTTATGTGTTTGGGGAAATGGTGGGCCTGAGAGGGGGTTAGTTACCTTACATTCATTTTCAACTATTAAAAATGGCGCTAGCCCTTTGAATTTTCAATCGAATGAGCCTTTTTTTCAAGTTTCTACGACAAAGCTTTCAATGTAACCTTATATGCCCCCAGGGCATAAATTCAAACCTTAGCCCTGAGGGCTCTAGGGGGAATATCATCCTCAAAGACCTAATTTCCAGAACTTTCAACTACGTTGAGGAAAATGGCTATTTGAAAATTTTGATTGGATGTGTTTGGGGAAATGGTGGGCGTGAGAGGGGAGTTAGTTGCTTTCCATTCACTTTCGACTATTAAAAAGGGCACTAGCCTTTACAATTTCCAATCAAAAGAGCCATTTTTGAAGTTTCTACGACAAATCTTTCAATAAAAACCTTATATGCCCCCAGGGCACAATTTACAACCCTTTCCGTGAGGGCTCTGAGTGGGTTATCATCCTCAAAGACCTAATTTCCAGAACTTTCAACTACGTTGAACAAAATGAAGATCTCAAAATTTTGATTGGATGCGTTTGGGGAAATGGTGGGTGTGAGAGGGGGGTTAGTTGCCCTTCAATGACCTTCGACTATTAAAAAGGGCGGTAGGCCTTTCAATTTCCAATCAAATGAGTCCTTTTTGAAGTTTCTACAACATCGCTTACTATAAGAACCTTATATGCCCCCAGGGCATAACTTACAACCCTTGCCCTGAGGATTTTTTTTTGGTGGGGGGGGGGGGGGGAGAGGTGTGATCCGCAAAGACCTCATTTCCAGAACTTTCAACTAAGTTTAAAAAATTGACGAACTCGAAACGTTGACTGGATTTGCCAAGGTAACTGATGAATATGAGAGAGGGACTGTTGCCCTCTAATCCCTTTAACTGTCGAAAGGGGCAATAGTCACATCAGTTTCAAATCCAATGAGCCGTTTTTGAAGTTTTCGCAGCAAGGCTTTCTGTAAAAACCTTATATGCCCCCAGAGCATAACTTATAACCCTTACCCTGAGGGCTGTAGGCGGTTGTTATCCTTAAAGACCTAATTTCCAAAAATTTCAACTACGTTGAAGAAAATGGCTATCTAAATTTTGATTGGATGTGTCCGGGGAAAAGTTGGGCGTGAGAGGGGGTTTAGTTGCCCTCCAATCACTTTTGACTATTAAAAAGAGCACTAGCCCTTTTAATTTCCAATCGAAGGAGCCCTGTTTGAAGTTTCTACGACAGAGCTTTCAATAAAACCTTATATACCCCTAGGGAATAACTTATAAGCCCCGGCCCTGAAGACTTTGGGGGGAGTGTCCTGCTCAAAAATATAAGTTCTAGAATTTTCAAATGCTTTGAACAAAATGGCTATTTCAAAATTTTTAATTGGATGTTTTTGGGAAAATGGTGGACGTGGAAGGAGTGTTAGTTGCCTTCCAATCACTTTCGACTAAAAAAAAGGGCACTACAAATTTACATTTCCAATCGAATGAGCCCTTTTTGAAGTTTTTATGACAACGCTTTCTATAAAAACCTTATATGCCCCCAGCGCATAACTTACAACCCTTGCCCTGAGGGCCTGGGGGGTGGGGCTGCGGAGTATCATCCTCAAAGACCTAATTTCCAGAACTTTCAACTACGTTGAACAAAATGGCTGTCTAAAAATTGTGATTGGATGTCTTTGGGGAAATGTTGGGCGTGAGAGGGGGTTTAGTTGCCCTCCAATCACTTTCGACTATTAAAAAGGGTACTAGCCCTTTGAATTTCCCATCAAATGAGCCCTTTTGAAGTTTTTACGACAACGCTTTCAATAACAACTTTATATGCCCCCAGGGCATATCTTACAACCCTTGCCTTGAGGGCTCTTGGGGGAGTGTCCTCCTCAAAACATAATTTCCATATGGAAATCAACTACTTTGAACAAAATGGCTATCTCAAAATTTTGATTGGATGTGTTTGGGGAAATGATGGGTGTGAAAGGGGTGTTATTTGCATTCCAATCACTTTCGACTATTAAAAAAGGGCACAAGCCACTCCAATTTCCAATCGAATGAGCCCTTTTCGAAGTTTCTACGAAAACTCCTTGCAAAAGTACGGTTGTGTTTTTACGAGTCGGACAACCATTTGGGGGGAGGGGGGTTAAACCTCCTTACCCCCTGGTTTTTACGGCCTTGGTCCCAATACCAGTGGTATATCCTTATTATTGGTGATGTCATGACCCTTGCCATACAAAAGGGCCGTTAAATTACTACAATGACACAATAATAAAATGCTTTACTAACCATAATGGCAAAGCCTAGCGCAGGTACGGTATGCCCACTGCTAAATAGATACTGCTAAATAGATAAGACTCAGTTTCAAATCCATAAAAGATTCTAACATCTTATACCTCCTATAGTGTTATCATTAAAATGCCGAGTACTAGAAGAAGTAGCGGTTCTAGGCCCCATACTATGGAGGGTTGGGGCAAGGTATACCACAGGATTAAAAAAAAATGTAAAATAAAAAGAACCTAATATCCCCTGTTAAGGCCTAGAACTGTCACTGACTAGAAGTACTAGAGGCTCTCGGTACGAGAAGATGGATAAGTCTTAATAACTATAGACAATTCTTTTTGATTTGTCGGAGTCTATTATTTGGCCTTTCATTCGAACAGGGGGAAGGGCTCTCAAGGTCAGATAATAAACCCCGGTGAGTTAGAGAGATATATTTGTTGGTACAAATTGATATTTCAACTCATGTGTAGGACTATCAAGGGAATTTAAGTTGAGCTGTTTCAGTGCATTGTCACATGTTCGAGTATACTTTATATAGCCCTTTTTTGCCACCTGACACCTCTGGGACTGGTCTTTCTTCAGCCCTGGATGCCAAAATGGACATGTTGAACGATCTTGGCAAAAAGAATGAATATAGTTCTTTACAAGTTAGACCCTGAAAGAC
The DNA here is from genome assembly GCF_049724085.1 of Artemia sp. Qi Xiang Cuo. Lineage (NCBI taxonomy): Eukaryota > Metazoa > Arthropoda > Branchiopoda > Anostraca > Artemiidae > Artemia > Artemia sp. Qi Xiang Cuo. The sequence continues at coordinate 20,871,890 of NC_142806.1, forward strand.
AGAGAAAAGCTCGCTTTACGTTCCAATAAAGAATTCTTTGCTTCTTCTAATTTCCAATAAAATACTTTTTAATAAAAAACAGCTTTAAAAATTGTACTGTAAACCAAGGTAAATTCCAGAACAGATAAATATTTTGCTTTCTGAATTTCCACTTCATCGATTTTCTTAGAAGCTTATCGGACCTTGCTTATATTCGCCCCACTATGCACGGTGCTGATGCCCATGCCCTTTTTTAATGAGTCTGTTACCAATTAGAAGGAGGAAAGGTGTTCACATTTAGGGAAAGATTTCAAAGAACTACTCCTCAAATAGGCTATTAAGAGGTGTAAATGTTATACAAATAATTGCTGTCACACCAAAAAATGACAGCCTTGGCCTCTCTTGCACCCAGAGCAAACTCTCGATTAGCTACCCTTCTTGTCTCCCAAAAATTTTCAGGCCAAATTTTAACTAAGATTTCTTTTATTAACTAAACTTTTATTTATTAAAGAAATTGTTCATTTATTTAAATCTGACTTTTCTTACTGTATATGGGAAAAAGAAAAATTCGGATTCGATTTGCTTATACCTACTGCCAACTGCGCCCTTTACTTTATTTAATAAAAATGAATTTTCAAAAATTACAAAATGATTATAAATGTAAGATTATTTATTTGAATTTTTTACGCTTGAAATTTATGCGCTAGGTGCAAGCGCCCTCTCTTCCCCTTTAAAACCACCTAACATGGCGAACTTTTCCTCAAAGGGATGCATTATATATCGGGAAGATCAGAGGGGGCTTGAACATGCAGTTTCCTGCTGACGCTTTTTTTTAACAGCCTAGTAAACTATTTTTTGGCAATTATCTCAAAAGATTGAAAACTCCACATACAACCTATAGGAGAGAAAGCAACACAATAATGTTGGCATTCATTAGTTTTCCAGGGACAGTGGAGGTTCTGGCCTCTCTCACGCCCTGGTTAAAATCTTGATTAGAGCCCCCTGTCTCAGAAGAAATTCTAAGGCCAGATTAAAAAAAAATCCATTTATTAAGAACAACTATTTTCAATTATTTTGAAATTTATTATCTAAACTTTTTTCATTTAATTATTTAATTATTATCAATTATTTTAATTTGATTATTTAATTATTATCAATTGTTTTAATTTGATTATTTTAATCATTGTTATCATTTAAGTATTTAACTATTATAATTTTTTATTCATTTTTTATTTTTCAATTTTATTTAATTTTATTAAATTAATAAAATATTAATTATTTTCATTTATCAATTGCGTCCTATACTTTGCTTTAATAAGAATAACATTTTTAAATAAAAAAAAATGATTATAAACGTTAGATTTTCTATTTGAAATTTTGTGCCCCCAAAAAAATTGCACCTAGGACAAGAGCCGTATCTGCCCCCCTCCCTCCCCCCTAAAAGTGCCCATGTCTAGGGATATTGAAAAGGGTAACAGGCTTTGAGCAATTCTAAGCCCATCTTGGTCATAACATGGTTTTTCACACTTGGCAATGATCTCCTATCAACAAGAGTCAAAATCCTGGACAGACAATCTCAAGCCTATTGCCTCCACCTCGTTATATATTCATGCCTAGAAATATTATGCTGCTACGGGAAGGCAACCTATAATAGATAATTTAGCTAGGAAGAGGTTCTTCAGCCCCCAAAAACAACAAACCAGACCCGGCAAATTTATCCATTAATCATAATCCAGTGCGAATGTCGTGTCGTTTACTAGGCTGTAATTTCCTCGGGGGACGCCACTCCTCAAAGTCATCATGCAACTACTAGTGGAAGGTTCACTCTAATGTCTCCATGACGTCACACAAGCTACGATTTCCCAGTCGAGTATAGAGACGGAGAAAGGAACTTACGACGGAGCTGAGACCCCAAACCGTCTCACAGTGCCAGAACATCTTCAACATCTCATGCTTAGCCTATCATCGCCAGGCATCAATCAGGGACATGGTATACATCAAGGCATTTACCATTTATCGATACCTCTTATTATGAAGTGCTTCTGAAATTAGGACTCAAAAGAGGTTTATTTGCTACTTAGGTTTTAATTTATTTCCTATTTTCAATGATTTTTTAATGTTGTCCTGAACTGGGAGTCATAATCCCTTTAATGAAAGGGCTACGCCTTCTATAAATTCTAAATTCCATGTTTTTCTTGTTTAACCTCCAAAAATTCATTAGAGAAGTTCACGCTTCAGTAACTAAAACCGCCCTTGGGTCTCGTCCCTATTTCCTTCCTGCAAGTATCCCACACCCATTAAATAGTTAGGACCTTTTATAAATAGCCCCAGGACGTGCAATAATAAGGCCTTTTCCTGATTTGAGAAAACAATTACTCGCCCAGTTTCTATTCCATGTGAACCACTTAGCTTTCAAGACGAGAGAGAAACATTGTTATTCTACTGAGGATGCGTTTTATTAAAAGCTAGGGTGTTTGGGGGATGATTCTTACGACTTAATAAGAAGCTTAGAAAAAGATAGATATTAAACAGCAAGCCGTCCAAATGGAAAATCCACGTGTCTCTTGATGAATGTTTGCCCTTATCAAATAAAACTGACGAGGCCTATTCATGAGATGGCTTTCTAAATTCCTATTGTTAGACCGGAAAATGTGTTTTTCCTCCTGGAGATTATAAACTAACTCTCCTTAACACAATTAAAAACAAAACTAATTTATCAGTTATGTTTTACTTACCGGGCCTTTTGAAAAAATAATATTATTTATGGGGATTTTTCTAGGGTTCTTATAGAGCAAAAATGCGTTGAATACTGCAAATACAAAAAGTGTTTAAGGCACAAAATTTGGAGTTTTCCTAGAGATTAATTAAAAAAAGCTTTTTCTACAAGGTAAGTTTTTCAAAGAAAAGTAGAGAACTCATTTAAACAAAAACAGAGCAAAAATAAATCAAATAATCTACCAAGCGTGAAACCACCACAAATCAGCATCGATAAATAAATGAAACCCAAAACGAACAGAAATTAAAATAAATAAGCGAGTCAAACTCAAAACGAGCAGAAATTAACATAAGTTGGGCGCAAAACCCCTATGCCTTCCTAAGACCAAAACAAAATTTGCACTTTACTGAAAAAATGTAAATGTTTTTACTTTTATAGCTTTAATAAATCATATAATACTAACATTTTGATTACTAAATATCAGTATATGTATATTAAACTGACAGTGCACATTTATTTTTATTTTTTCAGCAAAGTACAAATTTTGTTCTGGCCTTAGAAAGGCATAGGGGTGTTGCGCACAACTTATGTTAATTTCAGGTCGTTTTGAATTTGACTCGGGTAATTATTGTAATTTATGTACGTTTTTGGTTTAATTTACTTATCTATGCTGTCTTGTGGTAGTTTCACGCTTGGTAGATTATTTGATTTTATTTTTGCTCTTTTTTTGTTTAATTGCATTCTGTACGTTTCTTTAAAAAACTTATCTTGTAGAAAAAGTCTTTTTTAATTAATTTCTGTTCGTTTTATATTGACATAGTCTTTTCAGGGAAAAAGAAAATGATACTTTAAATCTTTTCGATTTAAAGTAAAATATATTAACACAAGTTGGGCACAAAACCCCTATGCCTTCCCAAGGCCAGAATAAAATTTGCACTTTACTGAAAAAATATAAATGTTTTGACTCTTGTAACTTAAGGAAGTCAGATAATAATAACATTTTGATTACTAAATAGCATTATATGTATACTAAACTGAAAATGCACATTCATTTGTATTTTTTCAGTAAAATGCAAATTTTGTTCTGGCCTTGGGAACGCATAGGGGTTTTGCGCCCAACTTATGTTAATTTCTGCTCGTTTTAAGTTTGCCTCGGTTATTTCTTGTAATTTCTGTTTGTTTTGGGTTTCATTTATTTGTCGATGCAGATTTGTGGTAGTTTCACGCTTGGTAGATTATTTGATTTTATTTTTGCTCTTTTTTTGTTTAATTGAGTTCTTCACTTTTCTTTGAAAAATTTATCTCGTAGAAACAGATTTTTTAATTAATTTCTGTTCATTTTATATTGACATAGTCTTTTCAGGGAAAAAGAAAATGATACTTTAAATCTTATCGTTTTTAAGTCTTTATAGTTTGGCCTGCTATTTGTATGCTGGACAAAAATTTTCAGCAATTTTTAACAACATACACCCTTTTAAAAATCCGGACACAGATAGTAGCATACTATTTAATTTAGTTCCCTACTTCCTCTAGTCGACATGAGATAGAAACCTTTATGCTATTCGCAAATAAATCGGTTTACTTTCTTTAATAGCTTGGATACATTAATGCTATTTTGACTTGTGAAATTTTATCAGTAGAATCAGCACCGAAATTTTGAACATAATACCTTCAGTCGTTCTTGGGATACTGCTGAGATGCGTTATTGTGAATTAGCATCATCATAGTGCATTTTGATTTAATCTTAAGGCAACATTTAGTTTTTATATAATGGACAAGTGAGAGGGTGGGAGTGGAAGAGGGACTAGTTGCCCTCCATTCACTTTCGGCTATTGAAAAGGGCATCAGCCCTTTCTATTTTCAATCGAATAAGCCCTTTTCGAAGTTCCCACGACAACTCCTTCCATACGAAGTGCCCTGGTCTAAACAACAACAACAACAAAAATAATACATTATACCCACATCGATCTTTACTATACGAAGGCTTTACAAGCCTTCCAATCACTTTCAACTATTAAAAAGGGCACTAGGCCTTTCGATTTCCAATCGAATGAGCACTTTTGGAAAGGACAACGCTATCTATAAACTCCTTATATGCCTCCAGGGCATAAATTACAACCCTTACCCTAAGTTCATTCTCAAAGACGTAATTTCCAGAACTTTATACTACGTTGAACAAAATGAGTATCTGAAAGTTTTGATTGAATGTGTTTGGCCATATATATATATATATATATATATATATATATATATATATATATATATATATATATATATATATATATATATATATATATATATATATATATATATATATATATATATATATATATATATATATATATATATATATATATATATATATATATATATATATATATATATATATATATATATATATATATATATATATATATATATATATATATATATATATATATATATATATATATATATATATATATATATTCATTTTTATTTTGGTGAGGACAGCCCTTGAATATAAATTTGAAATATTCATTGGAGGTTTGAGCTTCACTATCCTACCAAAGAATACCTTTTGTTCTACCTTTTGTTTGTGCTTATGATGGACAGGCAATGTGGTCTTTATTGCTGTTAATAATTTATATGAGCTCTATTATATATTTTGTAAGAATGATTTTCGATTTCAGAAGAACCATTTTGGGTTTTGAAAGAAATATTTTGTATTTTGAATAAACTATTTTGTATTTGGCAAGAGCTAATTTGCTATTTTGTAGGAACAATTTTGTATTTCATAACAACTGGTTTTTAAACACTATTTTGAAACTTTGTAACAAGTATTTTTTGTTAAAGTTATTTTGTATATTTATCATATTTTGTATTTTCTAAGAACTATTTTATGTTCTGTAATAGCATTTTGGATTTTGTAAGAAATATTTTGTATTTTTACAACTTTTCTATATTTTAATAGAATTTTTTGTACTTTGGGACTAGTTTGTATTTTATAACTGTATTGAATGTCTTAGGTACTATTTGTGTTTTGTAAAGATTATCTGTCTTTGTAAGAACCATTTTGTAGGAATTATTTGGCGTTTTGTGTGAAGTATATAGCTAATATTTTTAATTTGTAAGAACTATTTTGTATTTGTATATTTTATTTGTATAGAACTTTTTGTATTTTGAAACTATTTTGTATTTTTTTTAACTATATTAAATGTCTTAGGTACTATTTGTGTTTTATAAAAATTATCTTCCTTTGTAAGACCTATTTTATAGGAATTATGTTACGTTTTGTATGAAGTATATATGTATAAATTATGTAGGTAATATTTTTCAATTTGTAAGAACTATTTTGTTTTTGTTTATTTTTTTTTTTTAATATATTTTATATTTTATTTCATGAAAACTTTTTTGTATGAACTATTTTGGACTATGCGAGAACTTTTTGTATTTTTTTTTGAATTATATTGAATTTTGCTGCAACTGTTTTGTATTTTGGAAGAATTATTCTGTTTTGTAAGAACTGTTTCGTATTTTGTAAGAAATATTTTAGATTATCAAAGAATAATTTTGGATTTTTTGTAACTGTCTTTTGTTTTCTAAGAACTATTTATGTTCATTAAGAGCATTATTTGGCTTTTATATGAGATATTTTGTAATTGTAAGAACTAATTTGTATTTTATATTAACTATTTTTGTTTTGTAAGAACTATTTTGGATGTTGTTAGATCTCTTTATATTCTGTAAGAGCAAGATTTACTTTTGTAATTACAATTTGTATTTACAAGAATCATTTTCCATTTTTGTAATTATTTTTCAGTATTTATGATCTGTTTTATTTTTATTAAGAGCATTATTTGGATTTTGTAAGATGTATCATGTAATTATGATAACTATTTTGTATTCTATAACTATTATTTTTGTTTTGTAAGAACTATTTTGGATGTTGTTAGATCTTATATATATTCCGTAAGAGCTTGATCTACTTTTGTAAGTACTGATTGTATTTATATGAAATTTTGTTTGTTTTGTAGAAAACTATTTTGTATTTTGTATTAACTATTTTGTATTTTGTATTAACTATTTTGTATTTTGTGGATTTACTTTGTGTTTATAACGTTTATTTTAAACTTGTGCAGAAGAGAGCTTGAGCGAGCAGGAACAGCCGCATCGGTACCAGCCGGCCATCCGGCCTTAAACTGCAGGGAACAGGCATCTCGAGTACTTGCACTTTCCACAAGCCAATTAAATTATGTATTTTGTCTTGAATTGTATGTGAATGTTTTATTTTGTATTTTGAACAATATAATCTGAATGTGACAAAGTGCTTTTGGTATGCAGAAGAAGCTTGTTTAAGATTCTATGTTTATTTTCTTAAAAAATAAGATATGGACTTAATGGATATATTTTTATAAGACTTATTTTCTATGAACACTTTTGTAAAATCATTTGTGTTTTTTAAGAAGTATTTTATATGTTAGAAGTATTTTATATGTTTTAAAAGCCTTTCCTGATTCTTAAGAATTATTTTGTATTTTGTAAGGGCACAAACATGCATTAGTATAAGTCATCAATGAAGTTCATGTAATCAGTGTTATAAATATGACAAAATTACCTGTAAACTGTTCAAGTAAAATTAACCACAGTTTTTAGGAGATAAATACTAATATAAATTGCTACTAGTATTGAAAATTTTTATTAATGCTTAATGGGGTTTTGATGCATGCTTAGTGGACGATACCATGAATGCCCATAAACTGAATTTCAGGAGGGGGGGCTTACCTGGTCTAATCGTAACTTCCAATGCTGTATAATAGAAATCTCAAAACAAAAATACAAAATATAAGGTAGCATCAACTAGCCAGGAGGGCTGGAGCCCCCCTCTGCCCCCCTTACGGGTGCCCATGGATGATACCCAATGCTTTTTTAGTAAACAGGACTTTTAATACACATTCAAAAATCTTACTGCTATAAGGCTCAAAATATTTAGGTCTACATTACGAATCCGCCATTTAAAATATCTAAAAAAGTTCGAACACTGGAATGTCTCATTAAAATTACACTGATTCTAACGTGTTTTATTTAAATTATTTTAGAAATAAACTTGCCCCTTAAAGTTACTTCATATGGGAAAACTTGGGCTCTGGGAAACTTAGCGGAAGAACTCAATACTCTTTCAAAATGTATATATATATATATATATATATATATATATCTTAAATTTGAGTAAATATAATTAATAAAAATCAAAGAGAGGATTAGTGGCTATAGTAGACAACTAGTAAGTTGGCTACTAGTTTCTCACTTGCTTGCACTATTTACAAGTAATATTTTACTAATATTAACTATTAAAAGAAACCGTCGAAACCTCTAAAAAAACGGACCAAGCTATCTACCTCTTGAATGTTATGCAAAAGAGGTTTTGTTTTAAACATTATGAACAATATATGTGAATTTCGTAAATGTAAACGATGGCCTATAAGGGAGGCTCATTGGACCATACTAAATATTAAAAAAAAAAATATACATTCATTAAATTTGGCTTAGTAAGAATTTGTTTTATTTGATTTTCATTAAAAACAATTTTTGAAATTTTCAATGATTTTTTTAATGACAATTAAGCAGAAAATTAGTGGCTAATGGCGATACCTCTAAAAAACTGCGCCTTAACCTCTACCTCTAGGGTGGTGTGGAAAAGAGGGTCATGTGAAACAATGATTTTCTTTGAAATTTTTTTTTTAGTTTGAAGAAACATTGCCAAAAAAAGAAGGCTGAAAAAGAGAACAAGGAGGTTGTCTAAAAAAGAGTAGCGAGTCGGGACGAGCTGGAACCAATCAGGAATCAAGTTGCACTATACTTCATCCTTTTAAAGAGACAGGAAGAAACCGAAGACGACGGTGACGGCAACATTCTTCTGTTCCAAAGACACAATCGCGATGAAATTTCCTTCGTCGCCGCACTTGCCAGCAAGTCATTGTCTATTCCAGCGACTAGTGTGAACGCAGAAAGACTTTTGTTGGTGGTAGGCCTGATAGTGACTATGATAGTGACTTAGAAAACAAATGGCCTCAGTCCACACAGAGTGGATACATTGATTTTCATTCACGATAACTATGGCCACATCCCGCAGTTCTAATATACTTCTGAAGTTTGCCTGAATGAGTTTTTTTCGACGCACTACTATTCAAAGGTAAATGATTAATTTTGATACGGTATTCGAAGTTTATTACAATTTTCGAGGAATGAAAATAATACTAATTTTGATTATTAATTCTGTTAGAAAAACATAACTCTTATATATGTCAACTATTCTGCAAGGATTCTGAAATGCCAAAGCCATTTCATTTTTACCAGATTTCTACTTCTCTTGATGAATAATGAAGAAGACCAGCGTCCAGCCAGCGACTCGCAAAGTTTCTACCTCATGAGTAGAAAGGCCTCATGAGGTCCCACGGGGGCACCAAATATGGGCATAGAGTCCCTAGGGAGATGGTTTTCTCACTGAGAATAAAAAAACAGAATTTTTCTCACTTGAAAAAACAGGAATTTTCTCACCTTTATGGATGTTTCTGGGAGGGTTATGAGTGCTGATCAATTTATTTGATGTTTTTCATGGATGTCAACATCAATTTATGTCTGTTTTATGGTTTTTGTCCGTGAGAATGGAAAAACAGTATTTTTCTCACTTTGATGGATGTTTTCTGGATTATTGAGTCTAACGTGTTTCCAAGAGAATTGTTTCCGGGGCAAAGTTAATTAATATCTTTGGAGTTCGACCAGTAGAATTGTTTCCGGGGCGAAGTTTTTTAATGTTTGACAGATGATGTCATGATTGATTGATTTGTGAAGAAAGGGAATTAATTTGTTGTTTCTAAGGGGAATTATTAATTGACGAAAGGGTTTCTTAGTAATTTGAAATGTGACAGCGCAGGGATGCCAAAAACAAAAGGAACACGCAGAAATTACGTTTAGGGGTTATTTGGGCGAAACCGTTTTAGACAAATTTAGGGAATTATTTCGGCGAAACAGTTAGAGACATTTTAAAAGATGATTTTAGAAGAGGTTTTAGAAGAGAATTTGAGGGTGAAACTCTGTGGTCGTTATAATACACAAGTTCCATTTGAACAGTGTCGTGAGGTCCTCTACCCCAATCCCAAAGGGTTCCGATCCCCCATCCCAACCCCGAAGGAAGCCCCCGACCCCCAAAGGTTCCCCCGGGCTCCCAAAGGGTCCCCCGGGCCCACCAAAGGGCCCCTCCGGCGCCCCAAAGGACCACCCGGCCCCCCAAGGGACCCCGGACCCCCAAAGAGTCCCCTGTCCATTTTTTAATACTTTTTAAGGCTTTATTAATTATTTTCAGAGCAAGTTCCTTTCATAATGTCCATCCTAAACATATTTTCCAAGTTGAAATTACGATATTTTTCACTCTCAGCCATAAATTATATCTTTGATTGAACATCATAACACAAAAACACTTTTAAATGTCCCAATATTTCAACGCAACAGAAATAACGACAAGACTCAAGCTATTTTCCAACTATGAGTCCATATCTTGTTAACACACAACTATACTTTACAGCTTTTTTGTAACCAAGAAAACACTTAGTACTTTTGAAAAGACCAGTTTAGAGTAAGTTACTTTCTTATTGTCCCTAATAAACCAATTTTCCAACTTCAAGTACATATGTGTGGCACCCAGAAATATACATTAAAGCAATTTGATTGACTCCTAGAATAGCAAATCTTTTAAATGACAATTAAATTGCACGCTCCTTTCGGAACATCCCACACACTATCATTTTCAATATGAGAGAATAAATCTCTGTCACACTCCAGTATACTTTAGAGATTTTATGTTACCAAAACACCCACTCATAATTTTCGAAGACCCTTTAAGAGCAAGTTACTTTCTTATTTTCCCTCCTAAACCCATTTTCCAACTTGAAGTACTTATCTTTTTTACCCACAACTATACTTCACAGCTTTTTGGTTAACTCAACACCAAGAAATACTTTTCAAAGAACATTTCAGAGCAAGTTACTTTCTTAATGTCCCTCCTAAACACTTTTTCAAACTTCAAGTACTTATATTTGTCACCCACAACTATACTTTACAGCTATATGGATACATTAACACCAGTAAATACTTTTCAAAAGACATTTCAGAGCAAGTTACTTTCTTGATGTCATTGCTCAACCCATTTACCAGATTGAAATAATTAAATTTTTCAAACAAATTTATACTTTAAAGATTTTTGGTTACCACTAGTAAAAGAAGTAAATTTAAAAGACCATTTCAGAGCAAGTTACTTCCTCAATTTCGCCCCTAATCAAATTATTCAACTTGTAATACTTATCTTTTTCACCCTCATTTAAACTTTACAGCTTTTGGATACATCAACTCCAAGAAATGCTTTTCAAAGACAATTTTAGAGCAAGTTACTTTCTTAATATCCCTCCTAAATCCTTTTTCCAACTTGAGGTACTTATCTATTTATCCCACAACCATACTTTACAACTATTTGGATGCCTTAACACCAAGAAATACTTTTCAAAAGAAATTTCAGAGCCAGTTACTTTCTTAATGTCCATCATACGCCCATTTTCAAGCTTTAAGTACTTAACTATTTCACAAAAAACTATAATTTAAAGATGTTTTTATCCCTCAAGACAAAGAAATAAATTTCAAAGAACATTTCAGAGCAATTTCCTTTATTAATGTCCCTACTAAACCCATTTTTCGAACTTGAAATAATTATCTTTGTCACCCAAAACTATACAGTAAATTTTTTTGTAAAAATCAACAAAAATAAATAAACAACATAGGAATTTTAATATATTTATAAAGTAATTTTTTCTACCATTATCCCAAAGTCAATCTTTTATTACGTATCTATTTAAACCACCAAAATACTTTGCATATTTTTGTATAACTCAACACAAATAATTTAATTTATTAGAACAGTCCAGATATTGAGACTTTCATAAGGTCCCACCTAAACTCAAAGTCCATCTTGATGTACACATCTTTTTCCCCATCTAATCACCATTTCTTCTAAATGAATAACACTAAACAACGACCACAATAAAATAGTAAAATTTAGAGCAATTTACTTTCTTATTTTGCCTCCTAAACCCATTTTCCAACTTGAAGTACTTATCTTTTTTACCCACCACTATACTTTAAAGCTTTTTGGATACCTCAACACCAAGAAATACTTTTCAAGTACCATGTCGGAGCAATCTACTTTCAAAATCTGACTACTACGCCCTATTTAACCCATGAATTAAACAATATTTTAACTCACAACTATGCTGTAAATCAATTGGGATGCGTTAACACCAAGAAACTCTTTTCAAACCTAATTTTCGAGCAAATTCCTTTTTTAATGTACCTCATAAACCCATTTACTAACTTGAAATTCTTAACTTTTTCGAACACAACTCTACTTAACAGCTTTTTGGGTACCTCAAGACAAATAAATAATGTTCAAAGACCATTTCAGAGCAAGTTATTTCCTTAATGTCGCCCCTAATCCCAAAATCCAACTTGAAGGAGTTATATTTTTCACCCTCAACTATACTTTACAGCTTTTGGCTACCTCAACTCCAAGAAATGCTTTTCAAATACCATTTTAGAGCAAGTTGCTTTCTTAATGTCCCTCCTAAACCCATTTTCCAACTTGAGGTACGTATCTCTTTCCCCCACAACTATACTTTACAGCTTTTTGGAGGCGTTAAAACCAAAAAATACTTATCAAAAGAAATTTCAGAGCAAGTTACTTTCTTAATGTCCCTCCTAAACCCATTTTCCAGCTTTAAGTACATATCTTTTTCAACCTAAACTCAAAATTAAAGATTTTTGGATACATCAAGACAAAGAAAAAATTTTAAAAGACCATTTCAGAGCAATTTACATTCTTAATATCCCTCCTAAACCCATTTTTCCAACTTTAAGTACTTATCTTTTTCACCCACAACTATACATTACAGCTTTTTGGATACCTCAACACCAAGAAATACTTTTCAAAGACCATTTCAGAGCAATTTACATTCTTAATATCCCTCCTAAACCCATTTTTCCAAATTGAAGTAATTATATCTTTCACCCAGAACTATACTTTACCGCTTTTTTGAAACATAAACACCAATATATACTTTCAAATAAAATATCAGATCAAGTTAAATTATAAATATCACACCAAAACCAATATTCAAACTTTAAGTACTTAGCTTTTTCACACACATCTATACATTTCAGATTTTTGAATACCTCAACACCAATCAATACTTTTCAAAAGACATTTCAGAGCATGTTTCTGTAATCACGTCCCATATAAACTCTTTGTTCGACATGAGTTACATATCATTGTTATCCAGACATATTCAGACATGTGGTTGCCTGAGTCTCAAGGAATACTTTTAAAAGAAACTGTCAAGGCACGTTACTTTCTTATCGTCAAATCACAGCTCATTTCCAGTATGGAGTAAAGATCTTTTTCACTCACAACAATACTTTACAGCTTTTTGGATACCTCAACACCAA
>NC_142806.1:21208111-21213111 GCF_049724085.1 Artemia sp. Qi Xiang Cuo
GCCAAAACTTACACACACACAAAACACACACACACACACACACACACACACAAAAAAAAAATTAAACATTAAAAAAAAAAAACACACAAACACACACGCACAAAAAATAAAACACACACACAAAAATACAAAAAACATACAGAGACACACACGAAAACATACACAAACACGCAAAAAATAACACACACACAAAAACTAACACATTCACACTAACACTTACACACACAAACACTAAAACTTACACACACACGTAAAAAATAACACACACAAAAACACAAAAACACTAACACAAACCCACAATAACAAATAAACATACACATTCCAAAACAAACTCTAGCAAACATGAACAAGAATTATTAAATGATGAATAAAAATTAAACGATCACCAAAACTTACACACACACACACAAAACATACACACACACACACACACACGAACACTCACACACACACACGCCAAAACATACACACACACAACACACAGATACACACACACACACACACACAAAAAAAAACTTACACATGAACACAAAAAACTCACACACACACGCACAAAAACTACACACACACACACACACACAAACTTCACACACACACACACACGAAAACTTACACACACACACCAAAACTTACACACACAAAACACACACACACACACACACACACACACACAAACACACACACACACACACACAAACTTACACACACAAAACTTACACACACGCACAAAAACTTACACACACACACACAAAAACTTACACACACACACACACGAAAACTTACACACACACGCCAAAACTTACACACACACATAAAAACTTACACACACACATACACACACACACACACACACAAAAACTTACACATGCACACTAAAACTTACATTCACACAAAAACTTATACACACACACACGAAAACTTACACACACACACGTCAAAACTTACACACACAAGAGCTTAGACACACAAAAACTTACACACACACACACACAAAAAAACTTACACCCACACACACAAACTTACACACACACACACACACACACAAACTTAAACACACACAAACTGACACACACACACACACAAAAACTTACACCCACACGCAAAAACTTACACACACACACAAAAACTTACACACACACACAAACACTTACGCACGCACAAACACTTACACACACGCAAAAAAACTTACACACACACAAAAACTTACACACACGCACAAAAACTTACAAACACACACACACACGAAAACTTATGCACACACACGAAAACTACCATATCACAGTTACATTGTCGTAATTTTTCAAATTTCATTTTAAATTTCTATCGTGAAATGCAAGAGTTGGAATATTTCAGTAGTGACTTGCTGTGCTTTACCTTCTCACAGTTACATTCTCTTGATTTTTCGAAGTTCATTTTGAATTTCTGTCATGAAATGCAAGAGTTGGAAAATTGGGGTCTTAGTCCACCAGCTCAGTATTGGGGAACCAGTCCACCAGCCTGAACGGTGGAAATTCACTATCTCAGAATTGGGGTCATAGTCCACCAGCCTGAATGGTGGAAATCCACTAGCTCAATATTGGGGTCTCAGTCCACCAGCCTGAATGGTGGAAATTCACTAGCTCAGAATTAGGGTCATAGTCCACCAGCCTGAATGGTGGAAATTCACTAGAGCAGAATTGGGGTCTTAGTCCACCAGCCTGAATGGTTGAAATTCACATTAGACGAGGTTACGTGCGCACACACACACAGAGAGAGACGACTAACACACAGGGACAACACACACACAAAGAGACGACACCTAACCTTTTCCGGCGAGTATGGTTAGGTTAGGTTAGGCTAGATTAAGTTAGGTTAGGTTAAGTTAGGTTAGGTTAGCCCACGTACGCGTCACTTAGGTTAGCTTAAGTTAGGTGAGAGACAGGCAAAAAGTTAGGTGTATGATTAGGTTAGGTTAGGTTAGATTAAGTTAGGTTAGGTTAAGTTAGGTTAGGCTAGGTTAGCCTACGTACGCGTGTACGTAGGCTAACCTAGCCTAACCTAACTTAACCTATCCTAACTTAATCTAACCTAACCTAACCTAATCATACACCTAACTTTTTGCCTGTCCCTCACCTAACCTAAGCTAACCTAAGTGAAGCGTACGTGGGCTAACCTAACCTAACTTAACCTAACTTAATCTAGCCTAACCTAACCTAACCATACTCGCCGGAAAAGGTTAGGTGTCGTCTCTTTGTGGGTGTGTTGTCCCTGTGGGTTAGTCGTCTCTCTCTGTGTGTGTGTGCGCACGTAATCTCGTCTAATGTGAATTTCAACCCTTCAGGCTGGTGGACTAAGACCCCAATTCTGAGCTAGTGAATTTCCACCATTCAGGCTGGTGGACTATGACCCTAATTCTGAGCTAGTGAATTTCCACCATTCAGGCTGGTGGACTGAGACCCCAATATTGAGCTAGTGGATTTCCACCATTCAGACTGGTGGAGTATGACCCAAATTCTGAGCTAGTGAATTTCCACCGTTCAGGGTGGTGGACTGGGTCCCCAATACTGATCTGGTGGACTAAGACCCCAATTTTCCAACTCTTGCCTTTCATGACAGAAATTCAAAATGAAATTCGAAAAATCAAGAGAATTTAACTGTGAGAAGGTAAAGCACAGCAAGTCACTACTGAAATATTCAAACTCTTGCATTTCACGATAGAAATTCAAAATTAAATTTGAAAAATAAAGACAATGTAACTGTGATATTGTAGTTTTCGTGTGTTTGCATAAGTTTTCGTGTGTGTGTGTGTGTAAGTTTTTGTACGTGTGTGTAAGTTTTTGTGTGTGTGTAAGTTTTTGTGAGTGTGTGTATGTTTTTGTGTGTGAGTATGTTTTAGTGCGTGTGTGTATTTGTTTGTGTGTGTGTGTGTAAGTTTGTGCATGTATGTGTTTGTTTGTTTGTGTGTTTTTGTTTGTTTTTTAGTTTTTCGTTTGTTTAATTTGGTGTTTTTGTTTGTTTTTTATTGTTTGAGTGTGTGTGTAATTTTTTGTGTGTTTGTGTGTGTGTGTTAGTGTTTGTTTGCCTAAGATCTTGTGTGTGTAAGTTTTGTCGTGTGCGTGTCAGTTTTCGTGTGTGTGTGTGTGTAAGTTTTTGTGCGTGTGTGTAAGTTTTTGTGTGTGTAAGTTTTTGTGCGTGTGTGTAAGTTTTTGTGTGTGCGTATGTTTTCGTGTGTGTGTGTAAGTTTTTGTGTGTGTGTGTAAGTTTTTGAGTGTGGTTGTAAGTTTTTGTGTGTGTGTGTTTGTTTTAGATTTTGTTTGTGTGAGTTTTCGTTTGTGTGTGTGTGTAAGTTTTTGCGTGTGGGTGTAAGTTTGTGTGTGTGTGTGTGTGTAAGTTTTTGTGTGTCTAGCTCTTGTGTGTGTAAGTTTTGACGTGTGTGTGTGTAAGTTTTCGCGTGTGTGTGTGTCTTAGTTTGTGTGTGATTGTTAGTGTTGGTGTGCATGTGTAAGTTTTTGTGTGTGTGTGTGTGTGTAATTTTTTTCGTGTGTTTGTAATTTTTTTCGTGTGTTTGTTAGTTTTCGTGTGTGTGTGTGTAAGGTTTTGTGTATGTGTGTAAGTTTTTGTGTGTGTGTGTAAGTTTTTGTGTGCATGTAAGTTTTTGTGTGCATGTAAGTTGTTGCGTGTGGGTGTAAGTTTTTGTGTTTGTGTGTAAGTTTTGTGTGTCTAAGCTTTACGTGTGGATTAAGTTTTTGTGTGTTTGTGTAAGTTTGTGTGTGCGTGTGTGTGTGTGTGTGTGTAAGTTTTGTGTGTGTAAGTTCTTTTTTGTGTGTGTGTGTAGTTTGTGTGTGTGTGTGTGTGTGTGTGTGTGTAAGTTCTTGTGTGTGTAAGTTTTGGTGTGTGTGTGTAGTTTTCGTGTGTGTGTGTGTGAAGTTTTGTGTGTGTGTGTGTGTGTGTAAGTTTTTGTGGGTGTGTGAGTGAGTTTTTTTTGTGTTAATGTGTAAGTTTTTGTGTGTGTGTGTGTGTGTGTAAGTTTTTGTGTGTGTGTAAGTTTTGGCGTGTGTGTGTGTGAGTTTTCGTGTGTGTGTGTATGTGTGTAAGTTTTGTTTGTGTGTGTGTGTAAGTTTTTGTGTGCATGTAAGTTTTTGTGTGCATGTAAGTTTTCGTGTGCTTGTGTTAGTTTTTTTGTGTGTGTGTGTGTTTGTAAGTGTGTGTAAGTGTGTGTGTGTGTGTATGTGTGTGTGTGTGTGTGTGTGTCAGTTTTGTCGTGTGTGTGTAAGTTTTAGTGTGTGTGTTTGTAATTTTTAGTGTTCTTGTGTTAGTTTTTGTGTGTGTGTAAGTCTTTGCGTGTTTGTTTTAGTTTTTTTGTGTGTGTGTGTTTGTTTTGTGTTTTTGTTTGTGTGTGTATTTTTGTGTGAGTGTGTGTGTGTGTGTTTTTTTGTGTTCATGTGTTAGTTTGTGTGTGTGTGTGTGTGTGTGTGTGTGTGTGTGTGTGTGTGTAAGTTTTTGTATGTGTGTAAGTTTTGGCGTGTGTGTGTGTGTGTTTTCGTTTGTTTGTGTGTGTCAGTTTTTTGTTTGTGTGTGTGTGTCTGTTTTTGTGTGCATTTATGTTTTTGTGTGGATTTATGTTTTCGTGTGCTTTTGTTTGTTTTTGTGTGTTTGGTTGTTGTTGTGTGATTGTTTTTGGTTACGTTTTATGGTTCGTTTTTGTTTATTTGTGCGTGTGTGTGTGTGTAAGTTTGTGTGTGTGTGTGTGTGTGTGTGTAAGAATTTTTTCATGTGTGTTTGAGTTTTTTTTTGTTTTAATTTTTTAGTTTTTGTGTGCGTGTGTGTGTAAGTTTTTGTGTGTGTGTTAGTTTTGGTGTGTGTGTGTGAGTTTTCGTGTTTGTTTTTGTGTTTGTTATTTTTGTGTGTGTGTGTGTGTGTATAAGTTTTTGTGTGCATGTAAGTTTTTGTGTGCATGTAAGTTTTCGTGTGCATGTGTAAGTTTGTGTGTGTGTGTGTGTGTGTGTAATTTTTTGTGTGTG